>NC_073234.2:62044090-62347121 GCF_029281585.2 Gorilla gorilla gorilla | reverse complement strand
ACTCATTATCAAGTCTGGAATTTAGGCGGGAAAATATAACCATAAGCCACTTGATGAAAAGGCTAATATTGTAAGTCCAGTGTCTTAAAATGGTAGCCTAATGACCCATAAACGCTGAAGCTTGGGACATCCACTTAATACTTTCTTTACAAGGCAAAATGAATTTCTTACTTCCTGCTTTGATTTTGGCATTAAGTAGCACTATGTAACTGTGCCTAAAATAGATGGAAAATACATGCCTTGTTCCAAGACTCGGTTTTATTGCAAGATGGTGTCTTGAAAAGTTTTACTCATTATGCCTTTTTATATTGTTCCTAACAAGGAATTGTAGGAAATTACACAAGTCATTCTCTCTATCTTAAATAGCAGGAAATGTTAACACAGAGGTTTACATGGAGAATATTTCTGTTCCATGTTATGACACTTGCTTCAAGGGACCCCGTAGATGTGACTTGTGGAAGCTTCCTAAATGAGGAGGAAATTGAGATAAAATTAATGTTTGAATCAAAAGAGATATTTGTATGTGAACATGTGTTTCTACAGTAATGTACTAAACAGTAGTTAGAGAAATATTGTGTAAGTGCCATAGTGGTAGTTGCAGATGACAAAGTGGCATCACAAACAATAGACTCAAATTGCTGATCTCTCACCTATGTTAAAATATGAAAGCCTTTTCCCCCAGAGCCTGCAAGTAACCTACAATTCTCCAGAATAAGTAGACATAGAACAGTTAAGAATATGAGAAGTTGATTTTTAAAGCATTGCATTGTTCTAGGTTTCAACGGTATAATTGAACTCAACTACCACAGGATGTAAATATCAGTGACTCTCCCACAACCTCCTTCTCTGTTTCCATTGGAAGTCATTAATTAACACATCTCAGAGAACTATGACTCAGAATCTAAGCAGAGTCCTAAAAACTATTATTTGGTGGAAGGACTAGGAAAATACAACAGTTGTCGTGGTAAGAAGGATTAGAAATCCACCCATTTATGGAAAAAAATCTAAACAAGTAATATATTTAAGTCTTGCCTACAGAGCATTATAAATTTATGACAAAATCAGCATATATTAGCAGAAAAATTCTACTTCTCTAATCATGAAATTGGCATTTTCAAAAAGTATGTGTAAGGTTTTGTAGTGTAAAGTCAGCATTATAAATGTATGACAAAATCAGCCTGTATTAGCAGAAAAATTCTACTTCTCTAATCAGGAAATTGCCATTTTCACAAAGTATGTCTAAGTTTTTGTAGTGTAAAGTCAAGTTTGGGAGTATACATGAAACCAGAAAACCATTTGTCTTCATGTCAGAATCTTGAGGGAGAAATTAAAACTGGAAACCTAAATTTAAGAATCTTCTCCCTAAAGCTTGTTAGGCACTTTATATGAATATCAGCTATCAGGTTACCTTAGGTGCAGGTGCAATACCTATCTCTACCCTCCTTCGGCTTGTACCATTCCTTTTATCTGAATGGCCTATATTCATCTAACAAAATCTTATCCTTTTATCTTCCATCTCAAATGCCACCTTCTTCATACTTTTCCTAGTGGTAATAAAGACTTAGATATGGACATATCTTAGAAATATACTGTCAGCTCTCCTAACACTTTATTTTTACATTTGACATGATAATTATTATGCATTCTGCCTTCTATTTTAGTTATTTGAGTAATATCTTGAAGCCTTCTTATGGATCAGGGATTCTCAAACTTTTTATCATCTGGGTCACTTGTAAAATATTCAAATTGTTGTGGTGGGGCCTTGGAATTTGCCCTTTCAATATGTTCCCTTTGTTCTGTTTTATTATTCTTAATGTCCAAAAATTTTCCTATTTTATCTATAGCCAAATCACAAGCTCTCTCTTAAAAACATTTTGGCTATATTCCAGTGGTTTAAAAAATTTTTCCATGTTCTCCATTCTACCTTCTATCATTTTGGCCAATTTGAATATTAATAAGATTGAATAGGCTGCAGTAACAAGTAAACCCTCAAATCTTAGTAACAACACAGTAAAGTTTTCCTTTCCCCTCATACTGCAATCCTGTGCAAATCAGGTATTCCACCTCTATATTTTATCCACACCATCTGAAACATATGACTTACAAGTTTCTTATGGAATGGGCATATGCCACTTCTCATATTTCATTGGCCAGAACTAATCATATGGTACAAACTTACTGCAAAGAAGGTGAGAAAATAGAAGATATTTGGTGTGCACTAAGAATCTTTGACCAGATTAAAATGCCAGTTGCTTGGCTTTTAAAAATATCCTACAACTACTCCAAGTCCAAATGTCCAAAAGAAGTTTTACCCGCATGATAATCATCATAATAGCTATCATTCCATGAGCATTTACTACATTATCATGGTAAGTGCAATGAAAGATTATCTAATTTAATTCTTTCAACAACGCTGTGAGGTGGGTATTATTAGCTACAATTTTTGAAAGGCACTGAAATTTAGAAAGGTATGGTAACATAACTTGCCCTAATATACAAAGCTTATAAGTTGTGAAGCCAGCTATTAAACAAAGCCTCTATCTCAAAAGCTAATTTTCTTAAGGAACTGCTTTCTATTTCCTTGGAAACCACTCTCCCATACTGGTCTTTAGAAGCCACAAATTTGATATTGCTACCCATTGATTTTAGAACCCAGTCTAAAATGTCCTATGTGGCACAAAAAGCCTTGCCCAACATGTTTTTGTTTTTGTTTTCTATTTTAACTCTCTGGCCTATTGTATTATAATCACATCTCTTTAGCAATTTTATTTTAGCCATACTAAGCAATGTGCACTTCCATTCTAGCTCTGAGTTTTTTCTCACTTTAATCACTCTTCCTGCCATACTCGTTATCCAGGTAATTCCTATATATATATGTGTGTGTGTGTATATATATATATATGTGTGTGTGTGTGTATATATATGTCAGGTCGTACTTTAGATATTACATTTATTGAAAAATATGAAAATGAAAAGAAGAGTTGTAAAAATTGAGGGAAAGTCAACATGATGAATCACTACATTCAGTCAGCAAAACATCCAGCATTCAACAACATTCATGGGAAAAAAATGAATGAGCAGAAGAATATATTTAAATACATTAAAATATAATGTCTGAAAAGAAATCTTTAAAAGCTATGACAGTCATAAAACGTTAACGAATTTTTAGGAAAGGGAGTTTAGGGAACTATAAAAAGTGATTGTTAAAATAGAAAAAATACAACAAATTGAGTTAATAGCAATATAAGTATCAGTAAAGATTACATTCTTAAGATGCAAGATGAAGTAAAGGAATCCCCCCAGAATGCAGTTTAAAAAAATAACTTCAATTTCATTATATCATTTAAAAAATAACAATCGGCTGGGCGCTGTGGCTCATGTCTGTAATCCCAGCACTTTGGGAGGCAGAAGCGGGTGGATCACTTGAGGTCAGGAATTCCAGACCAGTCTGGGCAACATGGTGAAATCCCACCTCTTCTGAAAATACAAAATTAGCCAAGCATGATGCTACACGCCTGCTACTCAGGAGACTGAGGCAGGAAAATCACCTGAACCCCAGAGGCAGAGGCTGCAGTGTGCCAAGATCGTGCCACTGCACTCCAGCCTGGGTGACAGAATGAGACCCTGTCTCAAAAAAAAAAAAAAAAAGTGACAATAATTTTAACATATCGTCTTATTTACAGTTAGGTCACATATAACCATTGTGTTGTTTTTTCTTTAGTTTGTTGGAATCAGTGAACAAAACAGGTGTTCTAGTTGTTTGATAAGCCTCTTAAGTCTCTTGTATTCTATAGTTTTCCCTCTGTATTTTTTCTTGTGATATTTTTTTCAGGAGGAGGGGAGTTGTTGCTATTGAAAGAATTGGGTTTTTTGTCCTGTAGAGTTTTTCACAGTGTTCGTTTCATTAAATGCATCTCTGCTTTATCTGTTAAAGTATTCATAGTTGGATCTAATGGCTTGATCAGATTCATTTTCATTTTTCATTTTTATGGTAAGAGTCCTGATAAGTGATATTGTAGATTTTCATTAGGATGTACATAATGCCTGTTACGTTATGTTAGCAACCATTGATTACAGCTACTCCAACTCCAAACATCCAAAAGATTTACCTGCATGGTAATCATCATAATACTTATCATTCCTTGAGCATTTACTACGTTACCCAATGCATTTAATTAACAAAATTTTTCAAAATGGCAATAATTTTTTGTTATCAGAAGTATATAAATAAATAAATAAATTGAAACTTTCCTATTTCAAATATTTGGTCACCCTGTTGTACAGTTTAGATACGAAAGGTATGATAAATGCTTGATTTTTTCTCTTTATTTGCCTGTTTTTTCAAATAATGAGTTCCTTAGCAATCTCCAAAGTTAACAAGTAATTTTGTGCGTGTCACTGCATACATAGGGATTGAAACATTCTCAATTCAGTCTACTGAAGATACTGGATTTATTGTAACCGCTTTTTCTCATCTTTTGACTAGATGTTTATTCGACTTGTCTACTGAGTTCTTTTTGATGTAACTCCAGTAGTCTTTGACAGCTTCTTTGCTTTCTGGTCTGAAAACATGTTTTAGGCTCATCTTATACATTTTCTTTTCCCAGAAGTAGAAGGAACATGGTGAGAACCATCTAATAGCTATGGGAATAAAACTATCAAATTTGGCTGAAAGGTGTAAAAGAAGCCCCAACTAAATAGATACATTTTACTTTTGCCAATAAATTAAAATGCAATTTTTGAAATTACTCTACGAATCCAATGAAATTTTAGTAAAATACCAGCAGGGATTTGGGATTCTAAATTTCACAAAGAAGAGGAAACGTGCATGAATACCTAAGCCTTATGAAAATTATTCATAAAAAGTCTATTATTTATATTATTATCTTATGTTTATGATATGTACCAATAATAAATGTTAATGTTTATGAAGGCTCTGCTAATTAAAGCCAACAAAAAATACTGTGTTGGCAAAATAATTCGTTTGAAAAAATCTGTCTTAATGAAAATAGTTTATGTTAAAATTGACAATTCAAATCAATATGGAAAAGATCATTTATTTAATAAATGCTATTAAGAGAATTAGCAATCAAGTTGGAAAAAAATAATCCCTGTGTTGGAAGTAAATGTTCGGTGCCACCAAGTGAAAATAGCACTCAGGCAAAAGTTTTCTCAGCAAAGCAATTTCCTTCTATAGAAGGGTGTGTCTCACAGATGGAGTAATGGCAAGAGCACACCAGACAAGGCAGGGAAAGGGGTTCTTATCCTAATGCAGCTAGTCCCTACTGCTGTGTCTTTCCCCTATTGTCTAGGGTTAGACTGCACAGTCTAAGCTAATTCTGGTTGACTATTTTAAATAGAGCAGGGATATGAGCCGGAGTGGCAGGGTGAATAGTTTCGAATGGTTACAGAGGAGGTGACTAAGGATGACTAAGGACAGAGCAGGAGATAGAGGCTAGGAGGGGGTTGTTTACTGAAACTAGGGGCAAATAGATGTAAAGAATGAGAAAGTTAAACTTTAAAATGGAGAACAAAGAACAGGGAAGCTGAACATACTGACATATTGGCTGTTTGAAGAGGAACTCAGAACTCATTGTACTTAACGATTTTCACCTCTTGGATTTTAAAGGAAGTTAACAGGCTAAAACCTTTGAAGAGGAATTTTAGTGTATCCTACAATCTTCCCCCTTTCAATTTTCATAGTCCTTCCTCTTCAAACCTTTTTAACATATCTTGGTTTTGCTGCTCGACTTGATCCATAAAAGAAAAAGCTTATCTGAATAAGGTGGAGGAGAGTTAAGGGAGGTTTTAGTAAGTGCTGTTTCTGTAAGTCTTTGCACCAGCCCACGGATGCATGGTATGACACAACACCCAACAAGAACGAGTACACCTGTTACGGCTGCAAGAGAAGTAAGAATTGAGGCTATGATTCCTTTCCATTTACGAAGCCACCTTTCTAGCCATCCTGAGAAAGGGTTGTCGACTCCAGAATTTTTAGCTAATTCATTGGATTAAAGTGGTAAGTCCTTGTAAGGCCCTTGTTAACTGTGGAGGCAGTGCTGTTTGGGATAAAGGTACAATGCTGAGTTTTAATCATAACACAAACACCACCTTTTTCAGCTAGTATCATATCTAGAGCCATTCTGCTTTCCCAGACCATCTGGCTAGTCAACCCCAATTGCTGGGCTATCCCTTTAACAGCATCCCTGGTGTAATTAATAAACCACTTCTGATTATAATAGATATAATTTATCCAATCTATGTTTTTATTGTCACCCACAAAAATATTGACTCAGATTCTGTAGCTATTTGATCTTGAGCTTTCAGTTTATCTAGTACTCCTCGTGGGACTCCAATTGCATCTAAATAAACGTGGGAGTCCAAAGACTCATAAGAAGCTTCCCTTGCTTTACAATGTTGTTTTTCCTTTTCCTGGTTGATGAAATGCCAGGGTGAAAGGGATAGCCAATTGGACTAGAGCACAAGTGCCACTGCAGTTACTTGGCAGAGTGTCCAGTAGAGGTCTGCCACGATACCACCATACATCTGCTCAGGGATGAATAAGGGCTAACTGATTGGTAAGCTCTTGGAAAGTCTTAAGCTCACTGCATCCTTTTAGGTCTCCAAGAAACACAAAGTTTCCTCCTTGTCGTGAGAGACCCGAAGTGAACTTAGTTTCTGGAGATGGAAGTTCGATGGCCCTCGGGGGCTGAACCGCAGGGTGTTGAACTTCGGGATATAGCGGAGAGACAGCTTGACATGACTTGTTATCCCAAGCTGTGGAACCATGGAAAAGAGCTACTATACAGCCCATGCCTGATTGACTGAAGGAACATCCTAGTGGAAAGGAGAATCTGGGCCTCTGGCCTGCCGTGCACACAAGCATAACAATTGCTTTTGTTTAAAGTGCGGACGGAATCTTTGATCCATTCCAACCAGGCATTAGCATCTTGATGTCCTGTCTCAATTGCCAAAGATTGTTTTAGGTCTTTAACTTCTACAATAGCTACCTTGGTCTTGTCATTACATGGAGGAGGAACAACAGTTTCATTGTGAGAGGTTTTGGAAGAAGGCTTAGGGGAAAGTGTAGGCGGTGGGGGATCAATGAAGCGTATTTATTTCAAAGGATCAGATAGTCTGTTCCTGAAGCCTCAGCCCCCATACCATAAAACCGGCTTAAAGAAGGGAGCCGGCTTAGAGAAGGGAAAGAACTTTGAGGGTTTGAGATAATAACCTGTATTGGATAGTACTGGTTTAGCTGACAGCTAGGGGAAGCTGTTCTTTTAGTAGTAAATGTATAACTTTAGGAAATTACAACTACTGGTTGGGGCAGTCAATCCTTGCTCTTTAGTGGTCCACAGAACATTGGACAAGCTGCAGCATAAAAGCTCTGTCTCAGGGGGGCAAGACTTCCAGTTGACACTGGGGTCTTCATCGAAACCTCTCCAGACTAAATGATCCCGATTTACTAATGCCCAGTCTGAGTAGAGCCAGGAAGGACAGAGGTACTTTTCTGAGTGGAGAGCGGTCTTTGACTTGAGAAGTCTCCACAGGGTATAACAAGGCAAGCATTAAATGTAATAGTTTCAGGCAAAATTTACTTGGTTGCATTAATAATGAGGTGGTCAGCAATAGAGTGAGGAAAGAAGAAGGAGTAATAGAATAGATGAAAGAGAGTTAACTTTTTCTTAGCTTTAGTTTGGTGGGGTTTTCCCCTGGGACTATGGCCCATGACTCTGGAGAGGGCGGTGCTTTCTTGACTAGTGTGTGATGGGTCCATCCTTTTCCTGCTGTCCAAACTGCACTTTCAGTGGTTAGGAGCACTAGGTAAGGTCCTTCCTAGGCCAGTTCAAGCTTTTTCTTCTCTCCAGCTTTTGATGAGGATGTGGTCCCCAGGCAGATGTTGGTGTACTGGAAACTCTAGGGGTGGCACTTGTGCTAAAAGACCTTTAGTTCTGAGGGAAGACAAAGTGGAAGATAAACCAAGTATATAATTTCTGAGAAACTGATCTTTTTTTCAAATGGAGGAAGATCAGTAGTAGAATGTAGATAAGGCAATCCATAAAGCATCTCTTAAGGGGGTAGTTCTATGTCTTTTCAGGGAGCATTTCGGACTCTCAACAGGGCAATAGGCCTTTCTACTTTCCCTGATGAGGGTAGATGCCACGGCATGTGGTATTCCCATTTTCTTTAGGGTTTGTTTGTTGGTTTTTCTACACACTGTGCAACTATCTGCAACTTGTCTAGCAAGGGTATAAATTCCTATGCATCCATAAACTGTAAGGACTGCATCACACATAGGCTGGGGGCCCCAGTGAGGTCCTCGATGTAGCTGTGACAATATCTCTCACATGAAGGGCTTAGACAGCATTTCTCTCTTGTCTGGTAGTATCCATTTTCCCTCGTGGTTTTCTTTGGTTCCTGTTTCTTTTAGCTTTTCTTACGCTCTGGGGGAGAAGATAGGAACTACAGCTGGAGGGGGAAGATAAGGGGTTAGCTGGAAAATGGGTGCTGCTTGAGAAGTGGCAGCTTATTTGGCTACTCAGTCAGCTAGGTTATCCTTGGCCCCCGAAGGAAAGATTCTTCTAGTGACCTGGAACATTGAACCACTGCTATCTCTTCTGGCAGCTGTAAGTTCTCTAGTACTTGAATTATTAAGTCTCAGTGGACTAAGTTTTGACCTTTACTATTAATGAGGCCTCACTCTGCCCAAATTTTCAAAGGTGTGGACTACTCCAAAGGCATACTTGGAGTCAGTATGAATAGTTCCTTTCTGATTTTGAAGAAATTTTAAGGCTTGATTTAGTGCAAACAACTCATGTTTGCACAGACCAGTTTTAGGTAATCTTCCTGATTCTATTTCTGTGAGGGTGTCTCTGTCTACTACTGAGTACCCGTCGTGCCTTTTCCCTTTTATTACTTGAGAAGAACCATCTACAAAAAGGTGCCTTCCGGTTTGAGAGGGAGTTCCATTTAAGTCTGGTCTAACTTTTGTCTGATAGGCAATAATATCTAATCATCTATGCCCAAGTTCTGGTCTGGGGCATGGGTTTTTTCTGGGTTTGGATTTCCTGTTAAGAAGGAAACAGTGAATCATCAGTGGTTAGGGTTAAATCATCTTTTTTTTTTTTTTTTTTAACAAGATAGCCTTGTATTTTAAAATTCTTGACTCAGTAAGCCATCTTTCTGCCTTCTGACTTAACGATAGTTCTGACCTGATGAGGTGCGTTCACAGTGAGGTTTCCTCCAAAAGTTATTTTTCTGCTTTTTTCTGTTAGCAAAGCAGTTGCCACTACAGATTGAATGCATTCGGGCCATCCGCTGGTTACTGGGTCAAGGATTTTTGATAGAAAGGCTACGGGTTACTGATGGCCTTCGTGGTTTTGGGTAAGTACTCCTAAGGCTACGCCTTTTTTTACGTTGACAAAAAGATGGAATGGCTGCTCTAAGGAGGGTAAAGCTAGGACAGGGGCAGTTAATAATAGGTGTTTTAACCTTTCCACCTATTGGATTTTTGGTAATTGCCAAATGAGGGGGTCTGGCTCGTCTTGCATAAGCTTTTTGTATAAGGGTTTTGTTTCTAGGGCATAAGAGTCTATCAATAGATGACAGTATCTAGCTAATCCAAAAAATTTTCTAAGTTCTTCAGTCTCCGGCAGAGGCAAGGATATGATGCCTTCAATCTGTTCAAGCCCAGTTTTCATTTACCTTTGCTAATTAAATGCCCTAAATATTTTACTTTAGTTTCTACAAATTGGAGTTTATTTTTTGACACCCCTAGGCCTTCATCCCATAGAAAATTTAAGACATGGGTTGAGAAGGCTGTTACTTCTTCTCTATCATCTCCTGAAATTAGAAGATTATCCAGGTACTGGAGGAGGCATATGCGCAAGGGCAGGGAAAGTTTCTCTAGGACTTGTTCTAATATTTGACTAAATAAATTTGGAGGCTCTGTAAACCCCTGGGATAAGACTGTCCATCAGTATTGCTGTTTTGACTGGAGTGAGGGTCTTCCCACTCAAAGTCAAATAGGTCCTGGTTGTCCTCTGCCAACGGACAAGCCCAGAAGGCTTTTTTTTTGATGGAGTCTCCCTCTGTTGCCCAGGCTGGAGTGCAGTGGCACCATCTCCGCTCACTGCAAGCTCCGTCTCCCGGGTTAATGCCATTCTCCTGCCTCAGCCTCCTGAGTAGTTGGGACTACAGGTGCCCACCACTACGCCTGGCTAATTTTTTTTGCATTTTTTTAGTAGAGATGGGGTTTCATCGTGTTAGCCAGAATGATCTCGATCTCCTGACCTCGTGATCCGCCTGCCTCGGCCTCCTGAAGTGCTGGGATTACAGGCGTAAGCCACCATGCCTGGCCCAGAAGGTATCTTTTAAATCTATGACTGTAATCATCGGTGGCGGTATGGGATCCTACTGATAATAGTATAAGGATTGGGAACAACAGGGTATGTAGTTTGCACTATCTGATTAATAGCTCTAAGGTCTTGCACTAACTGGTATGACCCGTTTGGCTTCTTTGCAGTAGTATTGGAGAGTTATAGGGAGATATACAGGGTTCAAGAAGCCCATCATGGAGAAGACCTTCAATTATAGGTTATAAATTTACCCTGGCTTCTCAAGGATTAGGGTATTTCTTTCTCTTTACTACTTCCCCAGGGGTTTTTAATTTAACATGAATCAGAAGAATCTGTAACTTTCCTAGATTCCCGTCTTTTGGCCATGCCTCGGGATGAATGTGTTCTTCATCTGTGGTGGTGAGCAAGTTTAGGGAAGGGAGGAATTTTCCATGATTGATTTGGAGGCCTAAGCCTAATTTTAGCATTAAATCTCCTCCTAATAGATTTGTCCCTGCTTCTGGAATTAACAGAAATTTGATATTAGCTGATTGGTTTTTGTATTTCACTTCTGTCTCCTCTAAGATCTTTCATAGTTCCTTGATGGGCTATATGGTTGTTATTCAACTGAGGATCCTGGGCTGGGAATTTTGTTCAGCCGTTGGGACATTCTGATCGGAAGGGTGTTCATGTTCCCACAAAGTCATAGCAGCCCTGTGTATCATGCTCCTTTCTTCTGCTGAGAATAAGATGCCTAAGATAGACATTAACTTAGCCCAAGTATATAACTGGGGTCCTAAAACTGATCAATTTGATCTGCCACTTCATAAGGGTCATCTAAGAGTGGTTTAAGCTCCTTTTGTTTTTAGGTTTCAGACTTCTGAGCTGGTTAAGGGGGTGTTCAGAAAGCCAATGCACCCTCCTCCAAGAAGCACTTCCCTTAAGGGAAAAAGAGTTTGAGCCATCTCTTTGGAGGTACTGGGGAAAGGGAAATTTCGGGTATTTTTCTTATATTGTTCTATCTCATGTTGAAGTCCCCTTGAGGGGTGACACTCAGGATTATTGGGGGGAGGGTATAACATGAGTAGGGGAACGGTCTGGGGTGGCAGCTGCTTGGGGAGAGGAAGGTTCTTTAGTCCAAATAAAACAGCAGTATTTTATCACTTGCAGGTTTTTCTTGTGTTTGGTCCTTCCTTTATCCTTCCAGTATTCTAACATTAGGCCTAGGAGACTATCAGAGGGGATATTATCATGATCATGATCCTTCCTGTCTTTTGTCTTACTTGCTGTATTTCCCATCCTGGAGAAAGTGCTTTTCCCTGAGTCCGCGGGGCTCAATCTCTCTTACTAGAAATTTCTTGCAACCTAGCGAGTGTGCAGGGCTTAACCTCTCCTACTAGAGATTTCTTGCACCCTTCAGCTTTTGCTTGTCCTAATCTGCTTCCCTTGTGGGAATTTTCAGGTCCCTCTTAGCATAGGCAGGTCAGTATAAACCTCACTAAGGCAAGCCACCTTTAAGCCATATGAGGTGACTGCAGAACGAGATCTAGACTCTGCACTTGCTCTGCACTCAATTGTGTGTCTCACTCACACACTTTCAACTTCCAGGATGTCCTGACCACCAAGGAACACTTCACTGTTCCTTGGCTTTTCTTACCTTGGTATGTCCTGACCAAGAAATACTTCACTGCCACTACAGCTTTTCTTATCTTGGTCCCAACCACCAAGAAAATACTTCATCGTCCCTGCCACTTTTCTTACCTTGGTCTGTGCACAGAGTTACCTGGTCGCTGCAGTATTTATTTGTAGGCCTTTTTTTCCCACATTGCTGAGAGTCTGGGTTTATTCATCACACCGGGTGGGTCTCCATTCCTTGCCCCTGGGGCCACCTCAGTGAGGCAGCAGGACATGTCTCCTCTTAAGAGGTGATCAGAAACTATTCCCCAGAAGAGAATGGGATCCCAGGAGGGCCCCTAAATTTGTTGGAAGTAAATGCTCAGTGCCACCAAGTGAAAATAGCACTCAGGCAAAAGTTTTCTCAGCAAGGCAATTTACTTCTATAGAAGGGTTCATCTCACAGATGAAGCAATGGCGAGAGCACACTGGACAAGGGAGGAGAAGGGGTTCTTATCCTAATGCAGCTAGTCCCTACTGCTGTATCTTTCCCCTATTGTCTAGGGTTGGACTGCACAGTCTAAGCTAATTCCGATTGGCTGTTTTAATGAAAGCAGGGGTATGAGCCAGAGTGGCAGGGTGAATAGTTTCAGTGGGAAGGATGATTACAGAGGTGGTGACTAAGGATGACTAAGGACAGAGCAGGTAATAGAGGCTAGGAAGGAGTTGTTTACTGAAACTAGGGGCAAAGAGACATAAAGAATGAGGAAATTAAAATGGAGAACAGAGAACAGTGAAGCTGAACATACTGACATATTGGCTCTTTGAAGAGGAACTCAGAACTCATTGTACTTAACGATTTTCCCTTCTTAGATTTTAAAGGAAGTTAACAGGCTAAAACCTTTGAAGAGGAATTTGACTGTATCCTACACCTACCTTATACCCTATTCAAAAAATAAATTGCAAATTGTTCATAGGTCAAATATATAAAATAAGTCTGTAATATTACTAGAAGAAAAAATCTATCTATATGTATATATACATATTTTTTAAATTTTGATGTTCAGGAAGACTTTCTTAGTGAGAAACACTACAGAACAACAACTAAAAATTCCATAAAAATTACTTCTCTCTGTCAAAGTTTATTACAATTAAAATTAAACACAAGCAAAGAACTGAAAGAGACATTGAAATTAATGTAGTGGAGAAACAATATTTGTTGTACAGAAAGAGTGACTACAAAAAAGTTTTTAATACACATAAAGGAGAGAAATTCATGAAAGAAATATAATGGCTCATAAGTCTGTAAATAACATTCAAACTGACTAGTAATTGAAAACATATGAGTGACTACTTTTTATACATAAAATAGAATTAAATTAGGTAAATTGATAGTAACTATTATTATCATGGATGTAGGGGGAATGGGTTCTGAAATTCATTGCTGGTGAGAAAGTAATTTGTATAGCTTTTCAGAAGGCAATTTAATAGTATTGAATATAATTTTAAACAAGACCATTGACCCAGTAATTCCACTCTGGGGAATTTATCCTTCAGAAGAAGGCATTTATCAGCCGGGTGCAGTGGCTCACACCTATAATCCTAGCACTTTGGGAGGCCGAGGCAGGTGGATCACGAAGTCAGGAGATCGAGACCATCCTGGCTAACCAAGGAAACCCCATCTCTACTAAAAAGATGTGAAAAATTAGCCGGCTGCAGTGACGGGCACCTGTAGTCCCAGCTACTCGGGAGGCTGAGGCAGGAGAATGGTGTGAACCCATTCACAGAGGTGGAGCTTGCAGTGAGCCAAAATCGCAGCAGTGCACTCCAGCCTGGGCTACAAAGTGAGACTCTGTCTCAAAAAACAAAAAAAAAACAAAAAAAAAAAACGGCATTTATCCAACAGAAATACTTTTATATGCCAACAAAATTTCATGTACAAGGATGTGTATGCCACTATACTGTTTGTAATACCAACACTAGAAACAAACATCTATCAGTATGGATATAGTTAAATTATACTGCATCCATACTATTCACCAAAACAAATTGGTTAAGCAATGAGGTAATCTACATAAGTTTGCAAAGAATTATATGCTAATGATTATTGTTAAGAGAAAGAAAGTCACAGAAAAAAAACACAAGATGTTCCCATTTATATATTTTTAAAAGCATATAATATGGAAATATAGATAAAGATGTGTAAACCCATAGCAATTTCTGAATGAACACAAACTAAACTGTAAGTAGTGGATATTCTGAAGGAAATGCTTTGCCAGAGAAATAAGATTTCCTTTTTTGCTCTCTATACTTATTATTTGAGGATTTTTTTTTCACAATCAGAATCATGTATTTCTTGAATGATTAGAAACAAAAACAAAATTTTCTCTCTTTTTGATAAAAATGCTCAGAAATGAAGCTTATAATTATTTTACATCTTCAATTTGGTCAGGACTAAAGGTAGAAAAAGGTGTATATTTTACCATTTATAGTTAATCAAATGAAAATCACCTTTATACACAAGAATAATCATTCAATGAAAATTATAAGAAATACAGTATATTTACTCTACAGTTGTGTATCCACATCAGATTCTACATTTCTTTGAGATTACCATAAAAATATTTTTTTTACAAGGAGTAAAATACACAAGGACATGCACACATGCACACACAGATGTTTATTGCAGGAATGTGAAATTAATAATCTTCTCAGAAACTGCAGGTTTTGAAATCAGTGTACCTTAGATAAACCTATCTCTCCTAGCCTCCATTTCTGAGAGAGAGAGAGAAGGAAAAGTATTAGAAAGAGGAAAAGAAGAGGATAAAGGAATTGCTTCTTTGTCTTACGCATTTTTTTTTAAATTGAGGTTTTATTGTAAAATTTTTAAAAAATATAAACAATAGTACAATAAAACCCCCATACCCATAACCTTTCTTAGGTAAATATCTACTCAAAACCATCTTGTTTCACCTATACTCCACTCCCTTTCACCCTTCCCCTATATTATTTTGAAGAAAATCCCAGACATCATATCGTTTCAACCATAATACCTTGGCAGGTAGACCTGAAGATAAAGTTCTGTGGTGGAGCAAGATGATTGAGTAGAAACCTCTAATGGTCATTCACCCCGCAGAAACACCAAATTAAACAATTATCCACACAAAAAAGCACCTTCATAAGAACCAACAATCAGGTAAGCAATCACAGTAACTGTTTTTAACTTCATATCACTGAAAGAGGCACTGAAGAGGGAGGAAAAACGGTCTCGAATTGCTGACACCAACCCTTCCTCCAAGCCCTGGCAGTGGCTGCATGGTGAGGAGAGAGAATCTGTACACTTTGGGGAGGAAGAGCGCAGTGACTATGGCAGAGCTCAGGTGGCACCACAGAGGGAGCATTTACACCAGCCCTAGCCAGATGGGAATTGTCCATCCTGGCACTTGGATCCTGAGTTAAGGCAAGTCTTGCCACTATGGGCTAAAGGACTCTGGGATCCTAAATAAACTTGAAGCCAGTCAAGGCCACAAGGACTGCAGTTCCTGGGCAAGTCCTGATGCTGTGCTGGGCTTAGAGCCAGTGGACATGGGGGGCATGCAGCCTAGTGAAACACCAACAGAGGTGGTCAAGAAAGTGCTCCTGCCACCTCGCCTCAACCCCAGGCAGCACAGCTGGAAGGTCTAAGAGAGACTCCTTACCCCTCTTGAGGAGAAGAGAGAGAAGAGGAAAGATAATTTTGTCTTGCAACTTGGATACCCTCACAGCCACAGTAGAATAGGTCACTGGGCAGAGTCCTGAGGCACCTATTCCAGGCCCTAGCTCCTGCATGACATTTCTAGGCACAGAAGGGAACCTACTGCTTTGAAGGGAAGGACCTAGACCTGACAGATTTTATTACCTGCTGACTACAGAGCACTTGGGCCCTGAATAATCAGCAGCAGTACACAGGCAGTACTTGCCTTGGGATTTGGAGGAGACTCAGAGACATGCTGGTTTCAGGTGTCCTCTAGCACATTCCCAGCTGTGGTGGCTATGAGAAGAGACTCCTTCTGCTTGAGAAAGGAGAGGAAAGAGTAAAGGGGACTTTGTCTTGCAGCATAGGCACCAGCTTGGCCACAATGAGCTACAGAGCCAAGCAGGCCCTTGGGGGTCCCTGATTCCAGGCCTTGGCCCTTGGAAGGCAATTTTGGACCTGCCTTGGGCCAGAGGAGAGCCCACTGCCCAGAAGGGAGAGTCCCAGGCCTGGTGGCATTCATCACAGACTGACTGAGGAACCCTTGGGCCTTGAATGAACAATAGCAGTAGACTGGCAGTATTTGCTGGGGGCCTGTGTGGTGATAGCCACAGGGAGAGACTCTTCTGCCTGTGGAAATGGGAAAAAAATAGCAAGGACTTTGTCTTGTGGCTTGGGTGGCAGCTCAGCCAGAGTAGAATAGAGTACCAGGTAGATGCCTAAGGTTTCCAATGTCAGGCCCTGGCTTCTGGATGGCATTTCTGGACACGCCAGAGACCAGAGGGAACTTGCCACCCTGAAGGGAAAGGTACAAGTCTGGCTGGCTTTGACACCTGCTGGTTATAGAGCCCTAGGGCCTTGAGCAAACATAGTAAGTAACAAGGCAGTGCTTACAGTGAGCCTTGGGCAAGACTCAGTGTTTTGCTGGCTTTAGATCTGATCCCGTTCCCATGCATTTCCAATAGTGTTGGCTACAGGGAAGCTTGTGTCACCCATCCCCCAGATCCAGGCAGCTCAGAACAGAGAAAGAGACTCCATTTATTTAGGAGAAAGTGAGGGAAGAGAACAAGAGTCTCTGCTTGGTAATACATATAATTCTTCTGGATCTTATCCGAGACCACCAAAGCAGTACCTCTCTGAGTATGCAAGATCCACAGTGTTACTTGGCTTGGAGTACCCACTAATGCAGACATGGATGCAGTGATCGAAAACTTAAATTATAGCACAGAAGCCCCTTTGAATACTTGGAAACCTTCCCAAGACAAATGGGTGCAAACAAGCCCAGACTGCAGTCACTACAATAAATACCTAACTCTTCAATACCCAGACACCGAAGAGCACTCACAAACATCAACACCATCCAAGAAAACATGACCTCACAAAAAAAAAAAAAAAAAAAAAAACTAAATAGTACACCAGGGACCAGTCTGGAAGAGACAGATATGTGACCTTTCAGACAAAAATAGCTGTTTTGAGGAAATTCAGTGAAATTCAAGATAACACACACAGAGAAAATCAGAATTCTATCAGATAAATTTAACAAAGGGATTGAAATAATTGAAAAGAATTAAGCGGCAATTCAGGAGTTAAAAACCTCAATTGACATACTGAAGAATATATCAGAGTCACTTAAGAGCAGAATCAACCAAGCAGAAGAAAGAATTAGTGAGCTTAAAGACAGGCTATTTAAAAATACATGGTCAGAGGGGAGAAAAGAAAAAAGAATTAAAAAGAATGAAGCACACCTATAAGATCTAGAAAATAACCACAAAAACAAAAATCTGAATTAGTGGCCTTAAAAAAGAGGTAGAGAGAGAAATAGGGGCAGAAAATGTGTTCAAAGGCACAATAACAGAGAACTTTCCAGGCCTAGAGAAAGACATGAATATTCAAGTATCATATTCAAGTATGTTTATAGAAAGTTATAGAACACGAAGCAGATTTAACCCAGATAAGACTACCTCAAGACATTTAATCATCAAACTTCCAAAGGTCAAGGAGAAAAACTGTATCCTAAAAGCAGCAAGAAAAAAGAAACAAATAACATACAATGGAGCTCCAATATCTCTGGCCAGAGACTTCTCCATGGAAACCTTACAGGCCTGGAGAGAGTAGCATGACATATTTAAAGGGCTGAAAGAAAAAATCCTTTTATCCTGGAATAACATACCCAGCAAACATGAAGGAAAAATAAAGACTTTCCCAGACAAACAAAACCTGAAGGATTTCAACACCAGACCTGTCCTAGAAGAAATGCTAAAGGGAGTTCTTCAACCCGAATGAGAAGGATGTTAATGAGCAATAAACCATCATCCAAATGTACAAAACTCACTAGTAACAGTAAGTACACAGAAAAACCCAGAATATTATAACACTGCAACTGGGGTGTGTAAACTATTCATATCTTAAGTAGAAAGACTAAAAGATGAACCAATTAAAAATAATAACTTTTCAAGACATACTATAATAAGACATGAATAGAAATAACCATCCTAAGTTTTAAAGTGAGGAAGTAAACTTAAAGTATGAATTTTTTATTAGTTTTCTCTTTGCTTGTTTATTAGTATGTTTATACAAACTGCATTAGTGGTCATTGGTTTTTAAAAAATGGGTTATAAGATATTATTCACAAGCCTCATGGTAACCTCAATTCAAAACACATAGAAACAGATACACTAAAAATAAAAAGCAACAAATTAAAATATATCATCACAGAAAATCACATTCACTAAAAGGAAGGAAAAAAGAGAAGACTACAAAACAACCAGAAAACAAATAACAAAATGAGAGGCAATATTTACTTATCAATAATAGTGTTGAATATAAATGTACTAAACTCTCCAACTAAAAGACATAGAGTGGCTAAATGGATTTAAAACAACAACAATGACCTCTTGCCTAGAAGAAATGCACTTCACCTATAAAGACAAACATAGACCTAAAATAAAAGTGTAGCAAAAGATATTTCATGCCAATGGAAACCAAAAAAAGAGCAGAAGTAGCTACACTTATATCTGGCAAAATAGATTTCAAGACAAAAACTATCAACAGAGACAAACAAGGTCACTATATAATGATAAAGGGGTCAATTCAGCAAGAATACATAACACTTTTAAACATATATGTACCCAATGCTGAAACATCCAGATATATAAAGCAAATATTAGAGCTAAAGAGAGAGATAGATTCCAATACAGTAACAGCTGGAGACTTCAACACCCCACTGTCAGCATTGTACAGATCTCCGATGGAAAAAATCAGCCAATCTTAATCTGCACTGTAGACCAAATGGACCAAGTAGATACTTACAGAACATTTCATCCAATGGCTGTAGAATACACATTCTTCTCCTTAGCACATGGATTATTCTCAAGGACATATGTTAGGCCACAAAAGAAGTCTTAAACATTTTCTTAATTAAAATCAAAGAATTATCTCCGACCATACGGGAATAAAACTAGAAGTCAAAAACTAGAGGAATATGAGAAACTATACAAACAAATGGAAATTAAACAATATGCTCCTCAAAGACCTGTGGGTCAATGAAGAAATTAAGAAGGAAATTGAAAAATTTCTTGAAAGAAGTGATAATGAAAACACAACATACCAAAACATATGGGATACAGCAAAAGCAGTACTAAGAGCTATAGACACCTACATGAAAAAAAACTAGAAAAACTTCAAATAAACAACCTAATAATGAATCTTAAGGAACTAGAAAAGCAAGAGCAAACCAAAACCAAAATTAGCAGAAGAAAATAATAAACATTGAGGCAGAAATAAGTGAAATGGACATAAAGAAAACAATACAAAAGATCAATGAAATAAAATGGTATTTTGAAAAGATAAAAAAACCTTTAGCCAGACTAACAAAGAAAGAGAGAAGACCCAAATAAATAAGATCAGAGATGAAAAAGGCAACATTACAACTGATACTACAGTAATTCAAAGGACCATTAGAGGGTACTATGAGCAGCTGTATGTCAATAAATGGGGAACCTAGAAGAAATTGATAAATTGCTAGATACACACAACCTAACAAAGTTGAACCACAGAGAAACACAAGACATGAACAAACCAACAACAAGTAATGAAATTGAAGCCTTAATAAAAAATTATCCCAACAAAGAAAAGCCTAGGTTTCACTGCTGAATTTTACCAAATATTTAAAGAAGAACTAACAACAATTCTACTCAAACTATTTCAGAAAACAGAGGAGGAGGGAATACTACTAAACTCATTCCACAAGACTAGTATTACTCCGATACTAAAATCAAAGACACATTAAAAAAGAGAAAACTACAGTCCAATATTCCTGATGAACATTGATGCAAAAATCCTCAACAAAATACTGTCAAACCAAATTCAACAACACATTTAAAAAGGTAACTCATGATGAACAAGTGGGATTTATGCCAGGGATGCAAGGATGGTTCAACATATGCATGTCAACCAATGTAATGCATCATATAAACAGAATGAAGGACAAAAACCATATAGTCATTTCAATTGATGCTGAAAAAGCTTTTGATAAAATTGAACATACTTTCAAGATAAAATACCTCAAAAAACTGGGTGTAGAAGAAACTTACCTCAACACAATAAAAGCCATATATGGTAGATCCATAGCTCCACAGCTAATATCATACTGAATGGGAAAAAAATGAAAGTCTTTCCTCTAAGATCTGGAACATGAGAAGGATGCCCACTTTCACCACTGTTATTCAACATACTACTGGAAATTCTAGGTACAGCAATCAAATGAGAAAAAAATAAAGGACATTCAGATTGGAAACGAAGGAGTCCAATTATCCTTGTTTGCAGATGATATGATCTTATATTTGGAAAAACTCCACCAAAAAAGCTATTAGAACTGATACACAAATACGCTAAAGTTGCAGGATACAAAGTCAACATACAAAAATCAGTAGCATTTCTATATGCCAACAGAAAATATTCTGAAAAAGAAATCAAGAAAGCAATCTCATTAACAATAGCTACAAATAAAATCAAATACCTAGGAATTATCTTAATCAAAGAATTGAAAGATATCAATGACAAAAGCTGTAAAACATCGATGAATGAAATTGAAGAGGACACAAAAGAATGGAAAGATATTCCATGGTCATGTATTACAAGAATCAATATTGTGAAAACGCCCCTGCTACTCTAAGCAATATACAGATTTAATGTAATCCCAATCAAAATATCAATGACATTCTTCACGGAAATAGAAAAGGCAACCCTAAAATTTATATGAAACCATAAAAGACCCAGAATAACAAAAGCTATCCTAAGCAAAAGAACAAAACTGGAGAAATCACATTACCTGACTTCAATTTATACTACCGAGCTATAGTAACCAAAACAGCATGGTACTGGCATAAAAACAGACACATAGACCAATGAAGTAGCATAGAGAACCCAGAAACGAATCCAAATACCTGCAGTGAACTCATTTTTGATTAAGGTACCAAGAACATACATTGGGGAAAGAACAGTCTCTTCAACAAATGGTGCTGGGAAAACTGGATATCCATATTTAAAAGAATGAAACTAGTCCCCTATCTTTCATTTATACAAAAATCAAATCAAAATGGATTAAAGACTTCAATCTAAGACTTCAAACTATGAAAATACTACAAGAAAACATTGGGGAAAACTCTCCAAGACATTGGAGTGGGCAAAGATTTCTTGATTAATACCCCACAAGCACAGGCAACCAAAGCAAAAATGGACACATGGGATCACAATCAACTTAACAAGCTCTTCACAGCAAAGGGAACAATCAACAATGGGAAGAGACAACCAACAGAGTAGGAGAATATATTTGCCAACTACCCATCTGACAAGGGATTAATAACCAGAATATACAAGGAGCTCAAACAACTCTGAAGGAAAAAATCTAATAATCTAATTAAAAATGGGCAAAAGATCTGAATAGATATTTCTCAAAAGAAGACATATGAATGGAAAACAGATATATAAAAAGGTGTTCAACATCATTGGTCATCAGAGAAATGCAAATCAAAACTAAATGAGATATCATCTCACCCCAGATAAAATGGCTTTTATCCAAAAGACAGGCAATAAAGAATTATGACAAAGATGTGAAGAAAAAGAACCCTTGTACACTGTAGGTGGGTATGTAAATTAGTACAACCACTATGGAGAACAGTTTGGAGGTTGTTCAGAAAACTAAAAATAGAGCTATCATATGATCTAGAAATCTCATTGCTAGGTATATACAAAAAAGAAAGGACATTAGTATATCAAAAACATATTTGCACTCTCATATTTATTGCAGCACTATTCAAAATAGCCAAGATTTGGAAGCAACCTAAATGTCCATCAACAGATGAATAAATAAAAAAAAGTGGTACATTTACACAATGGAGTACTATTTAGCTGTAAGAAGGAATGAGATCCTCTCATTTGCAACATCATGGATGGAAGTGGAGGTCAATATGTTAGTGAAATAAGCTGGGCACAGAAAGACAAGCTTCACATGTTCTCCCTGATTTGTGGGAGCTAAAAATTAAAACAATTGAACTCATGGAGATAGTAGAAGGATAGTTACCAGAGGCTGGAAAGGGTAGTGAGGGGGGAAGTGAGGATGGTTAATGGGCACAAAAATATAGTTAGATAGAATGAATAAGTTCTGTTATTTGATAGCATGACAGGGTGACTAGTCACTTTTGTGATTCTAGTGGCCATGAATATTCATTGCCTAGACTCATAAGAGATTTATAAGTTTTTTTAGGCTGTTTGGGCTGCTATAACAAAATATCTTGGACTAAGTAATTTATAAACAATAGAAATTTATAGCTCACAATTCTGGAGCCTGGGAAGTCCAGTGTGAGGGTGGGAGCAAATTTAGTTTCTGGTGAGGGCCCACTCCTCATAAATGGCACCTTCTATGTGTCCTCACATGGCAGATGGGCAAGACAACCCTCTCAGGTCTCTTTTATAAAGACACTAATCCCATTCTTGGGGGCAGAGCCCTCATAACTTAGTCACCTCCCAAAGGTCTCATTTTTTTTATATCAACACATTGGGGATTAAATTTCAATATATGAATTTGGGAGTTGCAGGGGGCGGTACAGGGGGACAAACATTCAGAACTCAACAACAGTTTTGAAAAGATTTAAGCTGTTATGTCATGGAATTTGCTCTTGCAAGTTGGCAGGCTTGGTACTAGTGTCTACATTGTACTGCGAGAATAATTATAACTCATTTATGGGAATAGTAGAGTCATAATGAACCCAAACAATTCATCCAGCTCAAGAAGACAGCAAAAATGTGGCTATGCCACCCCACTCTACTCCCTCCATACAAACATTTTTTTCCTTTTTTTTTTTCAGGAAAAAAAATTGTTTGCATTCATTTAGATATGGAATTTTATGCCTCATTTCCAAACTAATTTCCTGATGGGGATGGTATGGGCAGTGGGGACAGGATATAGGTAAAAATAGATGCACAGGCAATTTCTATTGTACATATACATGCGTTTGTTCTTATATCCCATTATGCCATACTTATCAGTCACAACAATAGCAAGCATAAGGGATAGCCCTACAGCTGTGTCTATTTCAACCTGGTTTCAATGTAGGACAGAGCAAAGCTATACAACTGCTGAAAAGCAATTGCAAATATTTGGAGCATATTGGAAAAAATTGTATTTTTTCCATTCAAACCGTGTTAGAATTAACACATAGAAAGGGGACTTAACTAAGATCTACCACTGTTCAGAACAGAGTGATAAGCATAATTACCCACTTTGCAACATGATTTAAATTTTCATTTACTTATTCTGTGTCTAAGAAATATTTATTGAGTGTCACTATATAGTGGACATTTTACAGGAAATTTAGTTATATAGAAGCAAAAGTAACTGCCTAGAAAGTGAGACAATTAAACAACAACACAAGTAAAGATAAAATTACAAGAAGGAGAGGTGCTTGATGTGTTAAGTGAATATAATAGGAGGACTAAACCTAGACTAGAAGATCAGAAGCTGTTATCCTGGAGGAGGGAGAAGCTAAACTGGCATGGATTGCAGAATGAGTAGAAATTGCGAAATTGTGGCTGGAATGCTTTTAAATGATGGGAATGGAATGTGAGATGAGACGGGAGAGTTAGAGAGTAACAGGATCAATAGGATATTATGTTGTCTGGCCACATGTTCCAGCTTTCCCAGGGTAGTCCAGGTTTATGTCAGTTGTCCTAACACATCCATTAATAGTTCCCCTTTATACTTACTAAAGTGTCCCGTTCTGAGCTACAAGTTATATAGTCACCCTATCTACAGGCCATTTTATAAAAAATTATCCCAAGGTGAACTCACTGAAATTTTAACCAAAGAAGTCATAATTAGACTTGATTGTAAAAAATAAAAATCACTCTGGTTGCATCAATGTATTGTAGGGGGTGGAAGGTTGTAGGGACTGGTTAGAGGATCTTGAAGTTCAGGACAAAAGTGATGTCTTACACATAGCAAGAATGGATCCATTGGAGAGCTTAAGAGAACTTGATGATATTTTGGAAAGGGTATCAAAGATAAGGGAGAAGGGAAAGAGGTATTAGGAATGATACCCAGGTTTGTCTGTGAGTGTGTGTTGAAAAATGGCACAAAGCTGTGTTGCAGAAATAGAATAAGCAGATCGTGGAGGCATCTAGATTTGCATTTTTTTCCAAATCGGTAAAATGAATAATCTGAAGAACAAGGATATTAGGAATGTTAGCATGAGTGTTATTTATTTATTTATTTATTTATTTACTTTTTAAAAATTTATTTATTTTATCTTATTTTGAGACCGAGTCTGGCTCTGTCGCCCAGGCTGGAGTGCAGTGGCGCGATCTCGGCTCACTGCAAGCTCCGCCTCCCGGATTCACGCCATTCTCCTGCCTCAGCCTCCGGAGTAGCTGCGACTACAGGCGCCCACCACCACGCCCGGCTAATTTTTTGTATTTTTAGTAGAGACGGGGTTTCACCGTGTTAGCCAGGATGGTCTCGATCTCCTGACCTCGTGATCCACCCACCTCGGCCTCCTAAAGTGCTGGGATTACAAGCGTGAGCCACCGCGCCCAGCCTGGAGTAATCTTTTTAAAGTGCAGGTCATCTGATACCGGCTCCAGTTCAGAACTCTTCAATGGCTTTTTAGAATTAAATTCAAAATTTATTTTACATATGAGGCCATATGTACTTGGCTTCTAGCCACTTCTCCAGGTTCATTTTCCTCTTGTCCAGGCAGTGAGCTTCTTGCTCTAACTTAACAAACGAACTCTAACTTGGGGAGAATATTCTTGCTGTTCCATCAGTTCTGTCCCAAGATGTTGCATAGATCATCTTTAGGTCAGTACAATCTTTGCTTAAACATCACTCTTCAGAATCCTTTCCTGACTGCTCTAAAATAGCATTATTTCAGACAATGTTTTATTATTTAATTTTGCATTAATTTCATGGCACTTAATTACCTGACATTGTATTACACAGTTATTTATTATTTTCCAAGTCTTTTCCAGTGGAATGTAAGACCCTTGCAGCTAGAAAAAAATTATTTTGGTTTTCTGCGATAGGTAATGACTAGGAGATTAACCATTTTGGTTTACTGCATAAGCAATGACTAGGAGTTTGATAAATATTTATTTTATATAATTGTTAGTAGGAGAGCAGGAGATCAAGGAACTGAAATGATTGACCACATGGATGCTGAGGTGCCCTAGGCTGGACAAAAGTTGCTTTTTAAAAAAAAAATTATTTATGTATTTATTTTTACAGAGATAAGGTCTCAGTGTTGCCCAGGCTGGTTGAGAACTCCTGAGCTCAAGTGATACTCCTGCTTTGGCCTTCCAAAATGCTAGGATTACAGGCATGAGACACCACACCCGGCCTGGAGAAAAGTTGGCAGTTATGTGGTAGTGATAGGGACATAGATAAAAGACAGCAATTAGGAAGGAAAGATTTTTATATCCACATTTGTTATTGATTCAGTAATTCGGTAGTCAAGCAAAATCTTATCAACTCTCATATACTTGCATTTTCCTCCTACAAATGATTCAGACTTTTGTTCAAAATTAAGCATAAATACATATTTATTTAGCTATCATTTTTTACATATCACTTCTTCCAATGGAATTCTTTAAATATTAAGGAAATTTGCATACAAAAGGAAGTGTCTCTCCAAAGGGTTGCCTAACTCAAAACAAAAGCTATAGGTATTTTATGAATAGAGCTTAAAAGATCTTAAAAAATACTGACACTGAAGTTTTCTTGTATTACATTTATATTTTGTGCATTCTATTAATATAGAAAGTTTGTCCTCTTCCTTTCTAAAATATATACTCATGTACAGTAGTTTACCCCTTATCCCCAGTGGATGCCAGAAACCATATATAGTACCAAATTCTGTATATGTGTTTTTCCTATACATCAAACTTATGATAAAGTTTAATTTATAAATTAGGCATAGTATGAGATTTGTAATTGCTAATAGAACAATTATAACCATATACTGTAATAAAACTTATGTGAATGTTGTCTCCCTCTCTCTCAATATCTAATTGTAATGTACTCTTTTTCAGACCACTGAAATTATTTTCAGACCACTGTTGACCGGAACTATGGAAAGTAAAACCAGGGATAAAGGAGGACTACTATATTCACTTTTAAATAGTTGGATGAATAGGTTAGAACTGTTTTTTACTGTAACAGAATACCCAATCAATTGATTTAAAAACATTATTGAATGAAAAATATAAAAACTCCCAGGAATAGTATTTGATTTTTTAAAGCAGAGCTTGGCCCAGGAGGTCAAATGATTATCTTCTTCCCCTCTGTTGGTTTCATTATACTCCAGTCAGCTCTGGTCTCACATTATTATGAATACCAGCAGCTACGCTGGAGGACAAAACTTGCCTGCTTCTGGGTGACCCTGGTAAAAAGTTATCTCATTACATTTCATTAGGTCTGAGTGAGGCCCATGCAGAACCTTGATTTAATCACAGTGGCCAGGGAGATGTGATACTATCCCTCCACTCCAACTCTTTCCTCTTTCAAGCAAACTCCTGAAGCTGAGAAGAATGGGTGCATCAAGACACATGGAATGAGAATGGTGTTGAGGCATTTCCCTAAAGAATAACAGTACTATTACCTAAAAGGTGGAGGGGAGGTGATGAAAAACAAAAATCACAGCTCATTAGAAGGTCTTCCAAACATGACTGTAGTCTTTGGTGATAGATTCATATATAAGACAAACATTTAATATTCTGTCTGAGAGTTCCTTACATTTAAAATATTGGGATTAAATTGAAGATATTCTGTTGGCCAGCAATAAAACTATTCACTAATCTACTATGTGATAGAAATGCATACAACATTTAAACTTATGGTAGAATATATGAGAATATATGGACTTTGAATGAAAGAACTATGGACTTTGAATCAGGAGATCTTGATTTATTTTCTCTGTTCTAATGCCTGTTTAACTCATCTAGACCTGAATTTCTTTTCTTCCTGGATATCTGATGATTTATTCCTTACCCACAGTTATTAGTCAGGGTTCTGTAAAGGGACAGAGCCAATAGGATAGATGTATATGTAAAGGGGAGTTTGTTAAGGAGTATTTACTCACACAATCACACGGTGAGGTCCCACAATAGGCTGTCTGCAAGCTGAGGAGCAAGGAAGCCAGTCCGAGTCCCAAAACCTCAAAAGCAGGGAAGCCGACAGTGCAGCCTTCAGTCTGTGGTCGAAGGTCCAAGAGTCCCAAAGCTGAAAAACTTGGAGTCTGATGTTCAAGGGCAGGAAGCATTAAACACGGTAGAAAGATGTAGGCCTAGAGACTAAGCCAGTCTAGTCTTCTCACATTCTTCTGCCTGCTTTTATTCTGGCCACACGGGCAGCTGATTAGATTGTACCCACCCAGCTTGAGGGTGGGTTTGCCTCTCCCAGTCCAATGACTCAAATGTTACTCTTCTTTGGCAACACCTTCACAGACATACCCAGGAACAATACTTTGCATCCTTCAATCCAATCAAGTTGTCACTCAATATTAACCATCATACATAGTTTCACTTTTCACTGCTTTGACCCTTTGTTTATGCTGTTAGAATTCTGATAAACATTACATTATAGCTTCAATTTAGAAAGAATGTAAATATATCATTAGGTTATATGACCCAAGAGCTCTATATTTCTCTTCACTTGTTCCAACCCCTCTTCCACATCTAGTAATAAGAATGTTTAGTTCTTCATGCGATTCTTTTTACTAATTTAAATTAATTCCTGGATGCTGTGCAGTTAATTTGCCATTGGTTATAAGTTTGGGTTTTTTGACATAGGTGTCTTCACAGGCTATTACTGATACATAGGAGAGTTAGTAATTTTTGTATTTTTATATACAATATACTTTTCTAGTCACTTTAATGGACTTCTAGCAATTGTAATATTTGTGTGGTATTCTGTAATGTATTCCTGGAATAAAATTATGTGATATGTAAATAGTAATTTTATCCCCATTTTGTTTTATCTGTTTTGTATTTTATTTTCTTGGCTAGAGTTTCCAAAAACAACAGGGTGTTTGTCAGTTTTTGGTTAGAAAAACAAGTAATTGAGTTTCTTGTTTGGATTTCATGCAACCACATAAGCTTATTAAAAGACAATTCACCATGGCATTTCTATATATCTTGTATTAGTTCTTGTTCTGGACTATCTTCCCAAGGTTGTTTAATAGCAGATAGCCTTGAAATATAGCAATAGTGTTTCCTTCTGGGGCAGAGAATAGATTTATTTGATCGGGATAATAAAGATAAGGTCCTTCTCCCTGTACAAAGTTTGCTCGAGTTTTCTGGCAGCTGCCTTATAAGATTGAGGTGTCATAAATTCAGGATTTCTCAGCTGTGACATAAAGCCACTATGCGTGAAGCATCTGCCCATATGGCTTCACATCACTCCTATGGGACTTGGGCAAAGGGACCTGATGTGAACATGAAGCTCATGCTGCCTGATGTGCCATGAATAATAAAGTTCTTTGTCTCTGACCCAGCAGGCTCATGTCTTCTGCCAGCATTTATGAACCTGTCACAGGGTAACTTGATGCAAGCAGAGTAAGATCTCCAACCCTTCACTGCTCTTGACATTGCTGTCTGTTGATGCTCATGAATATTCTTGCAGCTGCTACTAGAGAATGATGGTTTTTCATTCTCTCCTTATGAATTTTTCATGATTGCCTCACATTGTGTAATCTAACCAGAGCCCTACAGGCAAAAGTAACACAAATTCCCATAAAATACCATGTCCATTTGTGGATAACATTTATTCTCTTTTTAGCAGTCATGATCTCTTTTTGGTACTCTGTAAATCAACTACAGAATTAGAGTTGCTTAAAAAAAAATGGCCAGGTTGGGCGCGGTGTCTCACACCGGTAATCCCAGCACTTTGCGGGGCCGAGGCAGGCGGATCACAAGGCCAGGAGTTCGAGACCAACCTGGCCAACATGGTAAAACCCTGTCTCTACTAAAAATACAAAAAATTAGCCAGGAGTGGTGGCACACGCCTGTAGTCCCAGCTACTCAGGAGGCTGAGGCAGAAGAATTGCTTGAACCCGGGAGGCGGAGGTTGCAGTGAGCTGAAATGGTGCCACTGCACTCCAGCCTGGGTTACAGAGTGAGACTCCATCTCAAAAAAAAAAAAAAAAAAAACGGCCAGACGCAGTGGCTCACACCTGTAATCCCAGCACTTTAGGAGGCTGAGGCGGGTGGATCATTTGAGGTGAGGAGTTCAGAGACCAGCCTGGCCAACATGGTGAAACTCCATCTCTACTGAAAATACAAAAATTAGCCAGGCATGGTGGTGTGTGCCTGTAATCCCAGCTACTCAGGAGGCTGAGGCAGGAATATCATTTGAACTCGGGTGACGGAGATGGCGCTACTGCACTCCAGCCTGAGTGACAGAGTGAGACTCTGTCTCAAAAACAAACAAAATCACCAACACATCCTATATAAAGGTAGGAGAGTGAAGAGGAAAATAATAACATATACAAATATATAACAAACCAAGGGAGAAAATATCCATAGCTTATACAGTCCTAATTCTATAACTAGTTGTGAAGCCATTTTGATATTCGTTGTTCCCTTATTCTAATACCTGTTACCAAGTCCTTCAACTGATCATGTTAGTTTTGTTTGTTTATTTGTTTCACCAAGTTTCATGACCCAAACCTTTATTCCAAATGGATCTGTTATTAATGTTTCTAACTGCATTAGATTGATGTTGTGTTCTGTTCTACCAGTGTATGGAAATTATAAGAAGTGCCCCAGGGTATAGAATCCTCTCAATTCCATACTTCTAATCCCCACTGTGTAGCATCAGCCTTCCTTTTCAGTGACAATTGGAACCAGTCACTTCATGCAGTACAATTCTCATTTCCCTTCCCTGCCTCCCTCAAAAACAACCCTTCTAAACAAACAGAGCACAGATTTGAGGGCATTAAAGCACAAAAAATTCTTGATCTCTTTTCCACCCTCAGTTCCCAGACCCATATATTCTGAATATGGGAGATAAGACACCATAAACTGGATACTGTTTTAGAGTACCTAGTGAATCTTTGGGACAGCATATCAACCCCTCATGGTCCATTACTAAATCTGCAACCTAAGTCAGTTTTTAATATATTATGCACAGTTCTCTCATGTTAGCAGCTTCTGTTGACAGTGTATGTGGTAAGACTTTTGATTCTCATGAATACGAGATTAAGAGAAGAGCTTTAGTTATTTTGCTATAAAACTAGTTCCTCGATCGGAAGTAATATTGTCGTTGGATACCAGGATGTTGAATAAAGCATCCAGTGAAAGTCAAATTTCTGCCATTTCCATAATGAAAGGAGAAAGGGTTAGATGGTTCTGTAAGAAATGGTACTGCATCAGATACTTTGTGTAGGTCTTTGCTGCTGGCAAGAATGTTATTTAGCAACTGCCGAATCATCTACCCCAACAATGAATTCAGGAACCTGGGAAATAACTCTAGAGTGAACTCATGGACCTAGGGACCTATTTTGAAAGGAATTTAAGACAAAACCTCACTCATTTTCTGGCCTCCATAAATCCCCACTCTAATGAAGCATGAAGGCATTTTAGGACTTCTGGAATTTATGTCAGTTCAGAGCCAGTACTCAGTTATCCGTGAAATTCCTACACATTTCCCCTTCTGCATTGCAAAGTCACCTGGCTAAATGGCTAAAGTTATTTTGATGAAGGCCAGGAAGAAGATTTTACTTGTGTCACTGTTGAAAGGTGTTTCCTCAAGTGGACCTCAAATGGACCTCAAATGGTTACTCAAGATGTAGTCATATGACCTAGATTTTGCCAATGATACATGTATACATGTGTCTTGGGTGTGGAAATGTGTATTATGTGGGCAAAGTTGTGTTGAGGAAGGTTGATTTTCTGGCTAGTATCATACAGGCACTGGTTTGTTGAAAAAACACTACCAGAGGTTCTGATGTTCAGTTCTGAATGTCACAGAAACCATACAGCAGTTGGAGATGACATTTTAGCTACCTATGTCTACAATATGGTTGGACATTTTTTCTGGCTGTTTAGCTTCTCTGTCTCATGAGAAGATTCTGTGATCTACCTAATATATTTTTTTTTTGAGTTGGAGTCTTGCTCTGTTGCCCAGGCTTGAGTGCTGTGGCATGATCTTGGCTCACTGCAACCTCAGCCTCCTGGGTTCAAGCAATCCTCCCACCTCAGCCTTCCAAGAAGCTGGGATTACAAGCATGTGCCACCATGCCTGGCTAATTTTTGTACTTTCAGTGGAGATGAGGTTTCACCATGTTGGTCAGGCTGGTCTCAAACTCTTGACCTCAAGTGATCCACCCACCTCAGCCTCCCAAAGTGCTGGGATTACAGGCATGAGCCACCGCGCCCGGCCTACCTAATACCATTTAAATAAATTCTTTCATTGTGGAGGTGATAGGAGTAGATTCTGTTGTTGGAGTAAAAATAACTTACTGAATCTTTTATATGGAACACTATAGGAAATTAGAAGTGCTCAGGAATAGAGTTTAGCCCACATTTGAACAAGTATTCTCCATAAGTACGGGAAGATTAGGAGGACATAATGATCAATACAGAATACCATGCTAAGGAGAGATCAGTCAAAGATTTATTATCTCTATAGACAAGTGCAATTACTGAGCTAGTAGCAAATCAGTATCATCATGCCCTCTCAGTGGAGGAGAGTGAGGGCTGAATGAGAGCTGCAGATCTGAGGCTAAATCATGGCCCCACATACTAGCTGTGAAACCTTTGAAAAATTGCTTAATCTCTTGTAGTCAACTTTCATATCTTTCAAGTGGGAATGGTAACACTTGACTTTCAGAGTCAGAGTCATTAGGATTTAATGAGAAAATGAAAGTGCCTACCATAGAGGTTGATACACAATAGATGCTGTGTAACTATGAATTTCTTTACTCCATTCTCCTTTGCTCACTCAAAAGCCACAGTCTTAAAATTTGGCATATAGTTAGTGATGGTAAGGCTGTTATAAAATATGGAAACACAAATCTGATTAATTTCTGTATGAGTTATTACTTTTGACTTTAAAAACCTAGAATAAATTCATCACATTTTATAGAACAGAAATACCTCCAGCTGGAAGCTATTAATTCATTCACTGTTTTGACTCTAATTAACCAACAAGTTATATAAATGCAATCAAAGTTCTTTTTTACCTCAAGTGGTTTAGTACCTACTTAGAGTAATGTGATCAAATCATAATAATATATTCTAACCATCTCTAAAGTGAAATATCAACAGTATATGCTAAAAGAATCATTCTTTTTTTTCTTCTTCTTTTTTAGTAAAGATGAGGTTTCGTTATGATGCCCAGGCTAGTTTCAAATGCCTGGCCCCAAGTGATCCTTCTATCTCAGCCTCCCAAAGTGCTAGGAGGTGTGAGCCACTGTACCCAGCCTAAGCCTAAAAGAATAGCTTTAACTAATTCTCTGAACCTAGCATAAACTGATAGAATAAATCAACAACAATAACAAAGTACGGGCATTTTCCACATAATATTCTCAATTAATGCTTTTTTAAAAATACGTTTTATTTTGAAATAGTTTTGGATTCACAAGAAGTTGCCAAAAAATAGTACAGAATCTCCATGTACTCTTTACTGTACTTCCCCCATGGAAATCACCTTATAATACATTGTCAAAACCAGGAAATCAATACTGGTACAACAATATTGGTATTGTACTTTGGAACAATACCATTGAATCAAATATAAATCCTTACTCACATTTCACCTGCTTTTCATGCTCCTTAGTTTTTAGTATCCAAATGTATAGAATGCAACTATCTATCAATCCATGTTTTATCAGACAATATTTATTTAGAAAAAGTACAGTAATTTCTTCCAAATTCAGTACAAAATTAAAGGATGTGCAAAAACCTGTTTATGTTACATTCTGTATACAATTGGGTACATTGTTAGAATCATATGCTAGACATTTTGAAAAGGATACTGAGCAAATATGCATTTAAACTCCCCTCCATCTACAAGTTTTAAGTCTCTGTCTTACTTGTTAAGTAAAGTTCATCACAGAAAATTTTCCTGTTTTTGGTTGTTACTTTTTGTGCACATTATACCTAATAAATTTATTTTTTTCTGCCTATTTACCATAGTACAGCATGCAAAATCTACGTTACCATATAAAAAGCAACAGTTGTGTTTTTTAAACACAATGACTGATGATCTGTAGAAGCTATGTTTAAAGCACTATAGATCTTAACACCACAGTATCCTATTATATTTGTATTTACTAGGTTTTAGTTGAATTTCAGAAAATTTGCTGGTGAATTTGGGATGAAGTATAATGCATTATAGTTTTTTCTTTAAAATAATAATAGGCTCTTGGTTAGTTGTTTTTGTTTTTTTGTTTTTTGAGACAGAGTTTCACTCTTGTTGCCCAGGCTGGAATGTAATGGGGTGATCTCAGCTCACTGCAACTTTTGCCTCCCAGGTTCAAGCTATTCTCCTGCATCAGCCTCCTGAGTAGCTGGGATTACAGGTATGTGCCACCATGCCTGGCTAATTTTTGTATTTTTAGTGGAGATGGGGTTTCACCATGTTGGCCAAGCTGGTCTCGAACTCCTGACCTCAGGTGATCCTCCCACCTCGATCTCCCAAAGTGCTGGGATTACAGGTGTGAGTCACCACCCCCAGCCTAGGCTATTGGTTAGTTTTCTCAGACAAAACTTTTGAGTTCCAAAAACAGATTACTAACATGTGGGAGATGCTATTAATAGCATATGGATTTAGTAATGTAGAGGTTCTCTAAAGCAAATAAATATTTGGAATGGGATAATTTAGATACTACATTGGATAAACTGGTCCATCTAAGAAGTTAAAATATGACTAAAATAATACTAAAAATCAGTGAGAAGGGAAGATTTTATCCAATAATATGATGCTGAGGAAAAACTTTCTGAAAACCAAGAACTTTAAACATCTTAGCCTATAATCTTTGTTTCTACTCATTCTCTTCCCTTTCCTGGAAATTTTATTTTTCCTATTTTCTAACTTGTCATAGTCTACTCTTCTCTCAAATGATAATTCCTCTGGCCCCTCCATAGCTCTTTCTTTTCCTCACTATCGCTAATCCCACTCCCATTGCCCCAAGACTTCCCTGGATGTTTCCATTGGAATGAGTTGGTCTCTCACTGGTTCCCCTAAATCACATGGTCTCTGCTTGTCTTATAGCACACATTTAATAATGCTTTGCATTGTAAATGGTATTAGTGTTGGTCTCTCTAGTTCTAAGACTGAGTGTTGAGGGGAATTTGATTCAAGGCATATCAAGCAATTCTTTCTGATTTGCCACTGGGGGGAAATTTACAGTGCCAGAAAAACAAGATTAGGTCTGTTGAAGAGGGGCTAAGAAATGTGGCCAAACCTGCTTTTCTTTCTTTTTGGATTTGAGAATACTATCCATGGATGTTGATAGATGGTTTCCACCTGGTGAATCCTGGCGCTCTACTCAACCCTCTTCTCGTGTCTCCATTGAGTTCCAATAGTGCCATTACTTATCTCCTGTTCAGGTTTTCCTCATTGCAAAGATCCCATGACTTCTCTCAGTATAGATTTGTACTTTTACACAAAGCCTTAGACATAAATTTCTTATTACTATAAGTAAATAGATTGCCTCAAATTAAGGGCATCTTTGTATCTTCCACTTGAGAGGTCCTATTTCTGCCCTACTTTTAATCATGCCTAAGAAGATGCAGATAAATTATCTTTATTTCTACAAGATATTGGTTATGTGATTCATTCAAGCTTGTAGATGAGAGCAAAAGTTATATTTGAGTTTGGTGTTGAAATAAAAATCAAGGCTGTGAGGAGAAAAGGATTTTATTTATAGGTTATTTTTATCCTATGAGCATCTTTGCCTGGTAGCACTTAAATCAAAGAATTTAAATGTTAATGCAGTTTCGTATTTCTCTTTCAATAATATTTTCTCTTTGGAAAATTCTGATTATGTTATTTGCAGTTATAACACTCAGCTTAAAATTCATGCTTCAAAATTTGCAATCAAGGAATTTTACTCAGAGCTTGGCAGTTAGAGTATATGAATGTGCAATAATCTCATTTGATTATCTTTCTTTTCAAGAAATTAACACATTTCATGAGTTATTAGCATTACTTTAATAAGTCCATCTGCTCAGTATCACCTTTGTATGTTTTATTTAGCATTGATTGTGAGAGCTAACTGAATGCTCCGTATATACTGATAAAAATCTATGTGGAAGGGATCTGGCATCTCTCTGTTTTGTGTGTTAGATTCTGATTAAAATAGATGACTTGTTATTTGAAAAACAATAGAGGTTTCAAATATTGTTCTTGGCTTCTAAATTAGTTTGTTTCCTTCAAATAAATTCAATATTTTTAGGTTTTGCCAGAAAATTGTCAAAAAAAAAAAAAAAACCTTTCTAGCAGTTTGTTTTTTTCCCAAATGAAGAATGTGGAGATACTTGGAGTTGAAATAATTACTAGTTTTGTCACAGTGGGTTCCTATTAAATATTACAAACTGCAAATTCAGCTTTGCCTGTTCTGATGAATGCCCAGTATGCAGTTATTTTGCTCTTAGGATAGACCATCGTGAGATTATTTAACTCTTTGCAAAAGGAGAATGCAAAATATCTACGAGCTTTTATCTGTCTATAAAAAGAGCAAGTGTACGCACATGTAGATGTCTCTTGTCTTCCCGCTTTCCTCCTCCACCAACACTGCTTAGAAGAATCTTTCTCAGCCCACTCAGCTTCCTCTTCCTTAAGGAGAGTTTTAGGTATTAGTCCTTGGGCTTTTGTGATGGAAATATGGAGAACTGGTAGGGAAAGTCTAGAGATGTGAGCAGTGGGGGAGGCAACAGAGCAAAGACCAGGGTCGCTCTAGTTTCTTCATGGGGTTTGGGAAGTTGGAGGAGAATTGAAGGTACCTTACAAGTTCAGCTGCAGAGGGTGACAGAATTAGATTTTAGAAAGAGCTATTGTGGATTAGAAATTGTACCTTTCAATGGTAATTGAAAATTGAAAGTATTTTATAATTAGATTAGAATTGATCAGTGGATTAGATTAGTAGATTAGTAAGAACTCAATTTCCATAGTATTTGATTTCTTTCACTCTAGCAATTTGGGGCTGCTTTAACAGAAATGTAGGGCAGCTCTCTCTCCTCTGGTCCCCTGCCCTGGAAATTTTAGCTGCCTTGGCCTCCTCAGACTCCAAACTCTGTCTCTTAACCTGCGGAGTCAGCTGGGCTATTCCTGGGTTCCCTCTCTGCACAACGGCCTGGGAGCTCTTTCCAGACAGGAAACTGGGACACGCTTTTACCTCATTTGTTTCAGCCTCTCATTGTCCTGTACTCTTTACTACCTGTTATCCACTGCCAGAAAACTCTTGGTTCTTACGTTCTTTTTCTGTTTTTGTTGTTTGGTTTTGTTTTAGTTGTTTAAGGTGGGAGGGTAAATGCAATCCTGGTGATCCCATTCTATCCAGAAACAGTCTTATTTTTTTATTCACCTTCAGCAGAAGAGGAATGCCTTCATCGTACTTTTAATCTGATCTGAAACCATGATCAAGTGACAGACTCACTCTTGACCTTACTCCCAGGCTTATTCCATGCTGTGGTACTTCTTCACCAGGATGCTGCTTCGAGCATAGTGAGAAGACACCTTTGGTTATTTCCCTACATTCTGTTTTACATTACTTTCCATTTTACTTTACGTTCACACCTACATTATCTTTTTTAGAGATTCCACAAGTTAAAAGTACATGATACTTATGTAGTCCACCAGATTTATCACTGAATGTCTCCATTTGTGTGTGTGTTGTATGGGAAGGGGAGTGAATTGTGTATATAGCTCTACACTCCCACATACCCACAAAGACACGCATACTTACACATACCTCCAACATAAACAATGGCATACAACATATTGTGATGTTTATCCAGCTATAATAATTTGTCTGCAGTTTAACTTTGTCCATTTCTGGGTTTGGGTGTGGTCTACATCTCAGTTCACTGTGATCCTTCATGCTCAGCATCATAGTAAGGTTTGTAACTAGGAAATTTAACTCATCTGCTGTTAAATCAATTATAGTGTTTTTCCTGTTTTATTATAAATACTATCTAATTTTCCAAGTCATCCTGGACTCCCTTGTTTCCTTTTCTTCGCTATGGTCAGCCAATTTCCCTCCTTTTGAAAACGTTTTTAATGCTTTCCACTTTGAATCTGTCAAAGGCATCTTTGAATCTAAGAAAGGCATTTTGAAGAGACACACAAGGACAATCACTTTGTGTATCCCCTCAAAATATCTTTCTTAGATTTAACAAGATTGCTTTCTTTAATCATTTGGAAACTTCTGAAATCTTTGTTATGCACAAAATCTTCTTTTTATTTTATTATTACTATACTTTAAGTTTTAGGGTACATGTGCACAATGTGCAGGTTCGTTACATATGTATACATGTGCCATGCTGGTGTGCTGCACCCATTAACTCGTCATTTACATTAGGTATATCTCCTAAAGCTATCCCTCCCCCATCCCCCCACCCCACAACAGTCCCCAGAGTGTGATACTCCCCTTCCTGTGTCCATGTGTTCTCATTGTTCAATTCCCACCTATGAGTGAGAACATGCGGTGTTTGGATTTTTGTTCTTGCGATAGTTTACTGAGAATGATGATTTCCAATTTCATCCATGTCCCTACAAAGGACATGAATTCATCATTCTTTATGGCTGCATAGTATTCCATGGTGTATATGTGCCACATTTTCTTAATCCAGTCTATCGTTGTTGGACATTTGGGTTGGTTCCAAGTCTTTGCTATTGTGAATAGTGCTGCAATAAACATACGTGTGCATGTGTCTTTATAGCAGCATGATTTATAGTCCTTTGGGTATATACCCAGTAATGGGATGGCTGGGTCAAATGGTATTTCTAGTTCTAGATCCCTGAGGAATCGCCACACTGACTTCCACAATGGTTGAACTAGTTACAGTCCCACCAACAGTGTAAAAGTGTTCCTATTTCTCCACAACCTCTCCAGCACCTGTTGTTTTCCTGATTTTTTAATGATTGCCATTCTAACTGGTGTGAGATGGTATCTCATTGTGGTTTTGATTTGCATTTCTCTGATGGCCAGTGATGGTGAGCATTTTTTCATGTGTTTTTTGGCTGCATAGATGTCTTCTTTTGAGAAGTGTCTGTTCATGTCCTTTGCCCACTTTTTGATGGGGTTGTTTATTTTTTCTTGCAAATTTGTTGGAGTTCATTCTAGATTCTGGATATTAGCCCTTTGTCAGGTGAGTATGTTGCAAAAATTTTCTCCCATTTTGTAGGTTGCCTGTTCACTCTGATGGTAGTTTCTTTTGCTGTGCAGAAGCTCTTCAGTTTAATTAGATCTCATTTGTCAATTTTGGCTTTTGTTGCCATTGCTTTTGATGTTTTAGACATGAAATCCTTGCCCATGCCTATGTCCTGAATGATAATGCCTAGGTTTTCTTCTAGGCTTTTTATGGTTTTAGGTCTAACGTTTAAGTCTTTAATCCATCTTGAATTAATTTTTGTATAAGGTGTAAGGAAGGGATCCAGTTTCAGCTTTCTACATATGGCTAGCCAGTTTTCCCAGCACCATTTATTAAATAGGGAATCCTTTCCCCATTGCTTGTTTTTGTCAGGTTTGTCAAAGATCAGATAGTTGTAGATGTGCAGCGTTATTTGTGAGGGCTCTGTTCTGTTCGATTGATCTATATCTCTGTTTTGGTACCAGTACCATGCTGTTTTGGTTACTGTAGCCTTGTAGTATAGTTTGAAGTCAGGTAGTGTGATGCCTCCAGCTTTGTTCTTTTGGCTTAGGATTGACTTGGTGATGCGGGCTCTTTTTTGGTTGCATATGAACTTTAAAGTAGTTTTTTCCAATTCTGTGAAGAAAGTCATTGGTAGCTTGATGGGGATGGCATTGAATCTGTAAATTACCTTGGGCAGTATAGCCATTTTCATTACATTGATTCTTCCTACCTATGAGCATGGAATGTACTTCCATTTGTTTGTATCCTCTTTTATTTCATTGAGCAGTGGTTTGTAGTTCTCCTTGAAGAGGTCCTTCACTTCCCTTGTAAGTTGGATTCCTAGGTATTTTATTCTCTTTGAAGCAATTGTGAATGGGAGTTCACTCATGATTTGGCTCTCTGTTTGTCTGTTATTGGTGTACAAGAATGCTTGTGATTTTTGTACCCTGCTTTTGTATCCTGAGACTTTGCTGAAGTTGCTTATCAGCTTAAGGAGATTTTGGACTGAGACAATAGGGTTTTCTAGATATACAATCATGTCATCTGCAAACAGGGACAATTTGACTTCCTCTTTTCCTAATAGAATGCCCTTTATTTCCTTCTCCTGCCTAATTGCCCTGGCCAGAACTTCTAACACTGTGTTGAATAGGAGTGGTGAGAGAGGGCATCCCTGTCTTGTGCCAGTTTTCAAAGGGAATGCTTCCAGTTTTTTCCCATTCAGTATGATATTGGCTGTGGGTTTGTCATAGATAGCTCTTATTATTTTGAGATACGTCCCATCAATACCTAATTTATTGAGAATTTTTAGCATGAAGCGTTGTTGAATTTTGTCAAAGGCCTTTTCTGCATCTATTGAGATAATCATGTGGTTTTTGTCTTTGCTTCTGTTTATATGCCGGATTACATTTATTGATTTGCATATACTGAACCAGCCTTGCATCCCAGGGATGAAGCCCAGTTGATCATGGTGGATAAGCTTTTTGATGTGCTGCTGGATTTGGTTTGCCAGTATTTTATTGAGGATTTTTGCATCAATGTTCATCAAGGATATTGGTCTAAAATTCTCTTTTTTGGTTGTTTCTCTGCCCGGCTTTGGTATCAGGATGATGCTGGCCTCATAAAATGAGTTAAAAAGGATTCCCTCTTTTTCTATTGATTGGAATAGTTTCAGAAGGAATGGTACTGGTTCCTCCTTGTACCTCTGGTAGAATTCAGCTGTGAATCCATCTGGTCCTGGACTCTTTTTGGTTGGTAAGCTATTGATTATTGCCACAATTTCAGAGCCTGTTATTGGTCTATTCAGGGATTCAACTTCTTCCTGGTTTAGTCTTGGGAGGGTGTATGTGTCAAGGAATTTATCCATTTCTTCTAGATTTTCTAGTTTATTTGCGTAGAGGTGTTTGTAGTATTCTTTGATGGTAGTTTGTATTTCTGTGGGATCAGTGGTGATATCACCTTTATCATTTTTTATTGCATCTATTTGATTCTTCTCTCTTTTCTTCTTTATTAGTCTTGCTAGTGGTCTATCAATTTTGTTGATATTTTCAAAAAACCAGCTCCTGGATTCATTAATTTTTTGAAGGATTTTTTGTGTCTCAATTTCCTTCAGTTCTGCTCTGATTTTAGTTATTTCTTGCCTTGTGCTAGCTTTTGAATGTGTTTGCTCTTGCTTTTCTAGTTATTTTAATTGTGATGTTAGGGTGTCAATTTTAGATCTTTCCTGCTTTCTCTTGTGGGCATTTGGTTCTATAAATTTCCCTCTCCACACTGCTTTGAATGTGTCCCAGAGATTCTGGTATGTTGTGTCTTTGTTCTCATTGGTTTCAAAGAACATCTTTATTTCTGCCTTCATTGCATTATGTACCCAGTAGTCACTCAGGAGCAGGTTGTTCAGTTTCCATGTAGTTGAGCGGTTTTGAGTGAGTTTCTTAATCCTGAGTTCTAGTTTGATTGCACTGTGGTCTGAGAGACAGTTTGTTATAATTTCTGTTGTTTTACATTTGCTGAGGAGAGCTTTACTTCCAACTATGTGGTCAATTTTGGAATAGGTGTGGTGTGGTGCTGAAAAAAATGTATATTCTGTTTATTTGGGGTGGAGAGTTCTGCAGATGTCTATTAAGTCCACTTGGTGCAGAGCTGAGTTCAATTGCTGGGTATCCTTGTTAACTTTCTGTCTCGTTGATCTGTCTAATGTTGACAGTGGGGTGTTAAAGTCCCCCATTATTATTGTGTGAGAGTCTAAGTCTCTTTGTAGGTCACTAAGGACTTGCTTTATGAATCTGGGTGCTCCTGTATTGGGTGCATATATATTTAGGATAGTTAGCTCTTCTTGTTGAATTGATCCCTTTACCATTATGTAATGGCCTTCTTTGTCTCTTTTGATCTTTGTTGGTTTAAAGTCTGTTTTATCAGAGACTAGGATTGCAACCCCTGCCTTTTTTTGTTTTCCATTTGCTTGGTAGATCTTCCTCCATCCCTTTATTTTGAGCCTATGTGTGTCTCTGCACATGAGATGGGTTCCCTGAATACAGCACACTGATGGGTCTTGACTCTTTATCCAATTTGCCAGTCTGTGTCTTTTAATTGGAGCATTTAGCCCATTTACATTTAAAGTTAATATTGTTATGTGTGAATTTGATCCTGTCATTATGATGTTAGCTGGTTATTTTGCTCATTAGTTGATGCAGTTTCTTCCTAGCCTCGATGGTCTTTACATTTTGGCATGTTTTTGCAGTGGCTAGTACTGGTTGTTCCTTTCCATGTTTAGTGCTTCCTTCAGGAGCTCCTTTAGGGCAGGCCTGGTGGTGACAAAGTCTCTCAGCATTTCCTTGTCTGTAAAGTATTTTATTTCTCCTTCACTTATGAAGCTTAGTTTGGCTGGATATGAAATTCTGGGTTGAAAATTCTTTTCTTAAGAATGTTGAATATTGGCCCCCACTCTCTTCTGGCTTGTAGAGTTTCTGCCGAGAGATCAGCTGTTAGTCTGATGGGCTTCCCTTTGTGGGTAACCCGACCTTTCTCTCTGGCTGCCCTTAACATTTTTTCCTTCATTTCAACTTTGGTGAATCTGACAATTATGTGTCTTGGAGTTGCTCTTCTCGAGGAGTATCTTTGTGGCGTTCTCTGTATTTCCTGAATCTGAATGTTGGCCTGCCTTGCTAGATTCTGGAAATTCTCCTGGATAATATCCTGCATAGTGTTTTCCAACTTGGTTCCATTCTCCCCGTCAGTTTCAGGTACACCAATCAGATGTAGATTTGGCCTTTTCACATAGTCCCATATTTCTTGGAGGCTTTGTTCGTTTCTTTTTATTCTTTTTTCTCTAAACTTCCCTTCTCGCTTCATTTCATTTCATCTTCCATCACTGATACCCTTTCTTCTAGTTGATCGCATCAGCTCCTGAGGCTTCTGCATTCTTCACGTAGTTCTCGAGCCTTGGCTTTCAGCTCCAGCAGCTCCTTTAAGCACTTCTCTGTATTGGTTATTCTAGTTATACATTCATCTAAATTTTTTTCAAAGTGTTCAACTTCTTTGCCTTTGGTTTGAATTTCCTCCTGTAGCTTGGAGTAGTTTGATCATCTGAAGCCTTCTTCTCTCAACTTGTCAAAGTCATTCTCCATCCAGCTTTGTTTCGTTGCTGGTGAGGAGCTGCCTTCCTTTGGAGGAGGAGAGGCACTCTGCTTTTCAGAGTTTCCAGTTTTTCTGCTCTGTTTTTTCCCCGTGTTTGTAGTTTTATCTACTTTTGGTCTTTGATCATGGTGATGTACAGATGGGTTTTTAGCGTGGATGTCTTTTCCATTTGTTAGTTTTCCTTCTAACAGACAGGACCCTCAGCTGCAGGTCTGTTGAAGTTTGCTAGAGGTCCACTCCAGACCCTCTTTGCTGGGGTACCAGCAGTGGTGGCTGCAGAACAGCGGATTTTTGTGAACCGCGAATGCTGCTGTCTGATCGTTCCTCTGGAAGTTTTGTCTCAGAGGAGTACCCGGCCGTGTGAGTTGTCAGTCTGGCCCTACAGGGGGGTGCCTCCCAGTTAGGCTGCTCCCGGGTCAGGAGTCAGGGACCCACTTGAGGAGGCAGTCTGCCCATTCTCAGATCTCCAGCTGCATGCTGGGAGAACCACTGCTCTCTTCAAAGCTGTCAGACAGGGACATTTAAGTCTGCAGAGGTTACTGCTGTCTTTTTGTTTGTGCCCTGCCCCCAGAGGTGGAGCCTACAAAGGCAGGCAGGACTTCTTGAGCTGTGGTGGGCTCCACCCAGTTCGAGCTTCCTGGCTGCTTTGTTTCCCTAAGCAAGCCTGGGCAATGGTGGGCGCTCCTCCCCCAGCCTCGCTGCCGCCTTGCAGTTTGATCTCAGACTGCTGTGCTATCAATCAGCAAGACTCTGTGGGCGTAGGACCCTCTGAGCCATGTGCGGGATATAATCTCCTGGTGCACCATTTTTTAAGCCTGTCGGAAAAGCGCAGTATTAGGGTGGGAGTGACCCGATTTTCCAGGTGCCGTCTGTCACCCCTTTCTTTGACTAGGAAAGGGAACTCCCTGACCCCTTGCACTTCCTGAGTGAGGCAATGCCTCGCCCTGCTTCGGCTCGCGCACAGTGCGCTGCACCCACTGTCCTGCGCCCACTGTCTGGCACTCCCTAGTGAGATGAACCCAGTACCTCAGATGGAAATGCAGAAATCACCCATCTTCTGCGTGGCTCACTCTGGGAGCTGTAGACCAGAGCTGCTCCTATTTGGCCATCTTGGCTCCAGCCCTCTATGCACAAAATCTTCTACCAACCAGAGGAGCTCCTTTATATTAACATAGGCTTCCACAAAAACCTGCATGCTCCCTCAAGAAATGTTGCCTATAGTATACTTCTATAGAATATGAATATTTCATTTCATGTCTATCTGCTCAGTGTTTGGGAGCCTTTTTGCTTGTATGTCTGTAAGTCACCTACAAATTCATTTACAAATGTCTGAGGATGTAGGCTGTTGCTACTAACATTATTATGTCTGCCTAGTTCTGAACGCTGTACTACCACATACAAGAAAGCACATAAAGAGTAAAACTGTGAAGCCCTTGATGATGACAACCCATTCACAGTTGGGTTTTCTCTTGTATATAATTAATACTTCAAGAAATAATCTATTTTAACATGTACAGATATCTCACAGAAAAAAAAAAAAGACAGATGGAATGGGGAATGCAAATGGAAAAATGTGATGGTACAATGAACCTTCCAGCATGCATGTTAAGTAATTTACACAAATATGCTCTAATTTGTGAGCCAGAATAAAAATAGCATCATCTGAAAATAAAAGTTAAAACTTTGTTGAAAATTATAAGCCTTGATTTACACATCACATTGTTACATCTTCCATTATTAAGCATACCATAAGGGCAGCAATCTAAGTATATACATGCCCCTTTTCACAGCTGCACAATTGTTTTAATTGGCACTGATTTCCTTCCAATTTCAGTATCATTTGTTTTCCTTGTGTGGAAAAGCCGAGTGAGTTTGCTTTCTGTATCAAAACACTGAGGAGAGTAACAAGAGGGCTTTGTTTTGCTTGCACATAAGAAAAATTGATCCATAATCAATATATGAAATACATTTTGTGAGAAAGCCTCTATCTTGCCCGCTTGTTACACATACTGAGGCTGAACCTGGAATGAGGTAACATTATTTTGATATATGCTTTGTTTGAGTTTACATCTTCTGTTAGGAATAGGCAGAAATTTGGTCTTTAGATTATGTTTGAAAATAATCCCATGTTTCCCAAGTAGTATGATTTGACAACCATAATATCTTCATTGAACTCTGTTTTTTTAATATTGCTTATTCTCATAAAATAATTCCACTAGCCTTATATACTATGAAGAATTAAAAAGCCAAGGAAATTGTATATAGCTTTTTATTTTTGTTAATGTTTAATTTTTATTTTTTGTAGTGATGGGGTCTCACTATATTGTCCAGGCTGGTCTCAAACTCCCAGCTTCAAGCAATCCTCTCCCTTCCCCCAGGCTCCCAAAGTGCTGGGATTACAGGCATAACCTATCATGCTTGGTCCAATATATAGCTTTTTGTTGTTGGATGCTGCATGAAGGATTTTATGTGTTAGTTCTAAAAGACCTCAAGTTTTAAAAGTTCAAGATATGGGTTTAAGAAAATGTTAAGAAATATCTTAAAGGTGATAGTCAATTGATTAGTTTCAATATGTTTTGAAATCATTCTCTTTATAAAATCACATGTGTTTTGAAAACTACTGTATGAAAGATCCTGGATAGTCTCAAAGTGCTAAGAATTCAATGGAGTCACTTGAAAGATCCTTACTGCAGAAGAGGCCCATCGGCAGGGAGAGTCATGGTATTTGGATGGGATGGGACACACTGCCATGTAATGAGAGCTGTCTCTCCTGTTTTATGTAGCTCTTAAAAAGTTCATCTGAAAACTTCGAATATCTCTGGGGGTCAAGTTATAGGGTAAGATGTTCCTCACAGCAAGAAATGTTTCATGCCTCTTTCTTTGGTCATTAAAGACAAAGAGTACAGTTTTGGAAAAATCTCCTACTGTCTCTCCTGATCTGCAGGAGTCCCTGCACGGGGCTTTGTGGCCTTTTTGGGAGATAGACCCAGGGATTTGGGCTCAGTATCAACATCCAGGACTTTAAAACAGTTTGGCAAGATGCTTGGTCTTTTGCCACAATTTACTCTCTCTTTTCCATTTGCCCCTGACATAGTTTCTTAAAGAAGGATGTCAGTGTCAGAGGCCTGAGATGATGTCTTGCTCTTTCATGGCATCCCAGCAGGTAGCACAATGCTTGTCACACAGGAGGCCCACAACAGACATTTATTCAATAAAGACATGAGTTTATTTGTCTCATGCTGATAATACTAGGGGTCACAAACTGTGAAAATCATTAAGTATATCCACATGATATTTATTGCATCTCTCTAATCCTGGGTCAACCATAAATTTAAGACTGGGTGCAATCTGGATTTTAATAACATTTTCATTAGAATAGTATAAACGGCTGGAAGCTCTTGAAATTAAAAAGATATTTATAGTTCCATAATTATTTTACATTGTGTACAAGCTTAAGATAACCAGCCCATTTGTTTCAAGTACCATATTGGTATCACAGCAACTTTCTTTGGAGGAAGTCATAACGAATGGGAAGTTGAAATGGTGATGACCTAAAAAGATAATTTAACAGTGACTGCAATGACTCCTACTGGGAAGACAATGCTAAATTTCAGGCGAAAATATGGACCCTTATGAAGCTCCATATGCTTTCTTATTCATAAACTTTTTTGTGTTAGTACAATTTTAGACTTACAGAAAATTTTCAAGGATAGTACAGAGTCTCCATATACCTTGCATCCACTTTCTCCTATTGTTAACATCTTGGTAACAGTATGTTAACATACTGCTATGGTATATTTGTCAATAATTAATTAACCAATATTTATACATAATTATAAAGTAAATTCAACACTGTATTCAGATTTCATTAGGTTTTTTCCATAATGGCCTTTTTCTGATCCAGGATCTTGTCCAAGATATCACATTACAATTAATCATCATGTCTCCTCAGGTTCCTATGAACTGTAACAGTTTTTCAGGCATTCCTTGATTTTAATAACTTTGACAGTTTGTAATGGTATTGGTCAGGTATTTTGTAGAATATCCTTAAATTTGAGTTTGCCTGATGTTTTTCTCATAGTTAGACTAGGGTTATGACTTTTTTGAGAGGAAGCTCATAATGGGTGAAGTGTCATTTTCAACATAACAGACCACGAGTACATACCATCAACACAATTTATCACTTATGATATTAACCTTGACTATCAGTCTGAGGTAGTGTTTGTCAGGTTTCTCCACTGTATGGTTACTTTTTTATTTCTCCCCTGTTCTATAATGTGCTCTTTGGAAGGAAGTCACCAAGTGTAGCTGAGAGTTGAGGGGGAAGTCTTTCTATAAATTATTTAGAATTCTTCTTTAAGGGAGATGTGTCTCTTTCCCCACATTTACTTATTTTCAATCATTTGGTCATATCATTTGGGCCTATAGATATTTATTTTATCCTTATGTTGGCTCCTGTGTCCCTTTGGCATATTCCCATCATGTCATTTTTGAACACTTCCATAAATTTTGGAACTATATTATGCTCCAGACTCATCTTGTATATTTCCTGTCTCATCCTTAAAAACAGTCATTTCTCCAGGCATCCCTGGCCTGGTACCTTACATTGGAGAATGTTTTTAGACACCAAGATCTGAGTGCTAAGTGTGCTTGTTGCTACTGGGATGTCTTTGCTATATATATTCACCTATTGAAGGACATCTTGGTTGCTTCCAGCTTTTAGCAATTATGAATAATCTACTATAAATATTTGTGTGCTGGTTTTTATGTAGGCATAAGTCATGGTAACTCTATGTTTACTTTTATGAAAACTGCTAAACTGTCTTCCAAAGTGGCTGTACCATTTTGCATTCCTGAATGAGATTTCCTATTGTCCTGCATCCTCACCAGCACTTGGTATTGCCAGGTTTTTAGAAGATTTTAGCCATTCTAATAGGTGTATAGTGGGTTTTGACTCAGTCTTTTCAAGCTTAGAGAGTACCTCTAAACACAGATTGTAGACATCACCAAATTATTGCCTGCACTTTATTTTTAAATCATACCAAAAAAAAACCAAACATACGCATTTATGAGTGGTAGTCATTGAACAGACACTGTCCACATAAAGTTAATCTCAAGAATCCCACTCCCCTACTCCCCTACTGCCATCTTCCCAACCCTCTCCCTCTCTCCAGCAGTTCCTCCAGCTCACTGCGACTTTTGATCTATTGACCCTATCAATTTTTTTTGTCCCTCATATCCTGCATGTCTTTTTTTGCTTAACTCAAATTCCATGTTCCATCATTATAATTATTCTCTTTTATCCTTCCATGTCTTTTCTACTCTCTCCCTCCTTTATATTCTCATGGCCAAATTCCCAACTTGACTAAATTCTACTCTCCATCTAATTCCCACTTGCACCAAAACAGCTGAAACTGGTTGGAGAAATCACAAATCATGCTAACTGATGTAACTTTAAGTGGGCCCTTGGTGCTAAATAACAATCACATTAATCTCTCTCATCAATTCATTTTTCTTCTTCTCTCGTCTTCTTCCTTTCCTCAAATTTCTAACACCTCTTTATCCTCATTCTCAGATGATAACATTGTTTATTTCATTGAAAAAAGATAAGCCATTAAAAAGGAAATTCCACCTTTCCACCACCAAATTTACAAATCAGCCAATATCCCTACCAACACACATCTATTTTCTATCCCATTGGGATGAATGAATTCTCTGTGCTTTTATCTAATGCTAAATCTTTATTTGTGCATTAAATTCCTTCCACTCACACTTTCTTTAAGAACTTATTCCCTGAAGTTTTTACCTCTCATCCCTTTCATCAGTTTTTATCTGTATTTATCCATCTTATTTTTCATACCAGCCATGATGTAAAATCTCTCATCTTAAAAACAAAAACAAAGCAAACTTTAACTCCATATCCACATTTCCTCCAACAACTGCCCAGTCTCTGTTGCCCCTTACAGCTAAGTTCCACTAAAGAGTGTTCTCTAGTCACTCCTTTTCCCCATTCTCTCTTAGACCTTCTCCAGTTCACCTTATCCCCTCTTGCCATGTTCATTAACAGCACTCCCTTTGATCAACCTGATGGTCACTTCTCAGTGCCTATTTACTTGACCTACCCATAGCATTTCACTGAGAGGTCTTACTTCATGAAAGATTTTCTTCACTTGGTTCTTGGACCCTTACTTTCTCTTGGTTTCCTCCTACTTCATGACTGCTCCTCAATACCCTAGTCATCATTTAATAGTTAATTTGGTGCAGTAAATACTTAAGCCACTGTTTGGAAAAGATAAATAAATAATTTCTTTAAATGCCTGACCCTCACCAGGAAACTTGGGCTTAGAGATATCTTTGAGTCACAAAAATCAGAAATTATGTTTTCTTATTTTACTCCTAAGAAAAAAATCAGGTAATACAAAATGAAAATCATATATGTTCCAATTTTTTTAAAAAAGTATTTTCTGCTGAAAAGTTAATACAAAATGCTACTTTTTGCCAGAGATCTACCAAGTTTTACTGGGTTCACGAGCCTTCTACTGAACTAAAAACTCTCCAACGTATTTTTAAGAGGCTTGCTTTGAGAACCAAGAAACAATCTTATTCAGCTCAGCATTTCAACATATAGTAGTTCACATAAGGCAGATAAAGTTTATTCAGCAGTTTTTCCAGCTTTTGCAAGAGACACTGTCAGATAATTTGAGTAATAAACACAGACAACACACAAGATTGAATTATTTTAATTGTATTGCTATTTAAACAATTTCCATATTATTCAAATTTTTAGCTGTTATAAATAACTGTTATAGATAATTTTTCACTACTATTTTGCTTATTATTTTGAAAATTTTTCAACCTAATGAAATAAAATGGTCAGCTCCTGGGAAAGGGGTGCAAATATCCATAAAATAATTTTCTGTTACAGATGACAAAGGAAATAAATGAATGAAAGTAAACTGATGTAAAGAAATTTAATTACAGTTGATGTCATCAGAATTAACTTATGATGCCATAAAGACAATCAAATGTTATCAAGGGTCAAAGGAAACTTTTACACATTTATATGTAATAATGTGTATATGGTATGGTATGTCATGTATATAACACATATGTATTCACACACACACACACACACACACACATTCACACATTGGACTAAATTATTTATAGACCCTAAGATGATAAGCCTATGGACCCCTCCAATTCAATAGCTTATTTCATTAGAAAGTTACTTTTGCATCCTACAGAACTTTATCAAGTTTTTTCTTGTTTTTTTTTTTGTTTGTTTAACTCAAGATCAGCCACACACATACATGAAACAAAAGTTTGTGAAAATAATTTCCCAAAAGTATTTTTGTTTTCTTGACCTCAACAACCAGCTTTAGTCTGTCAGATAGCTTAGAAAAGAGAACGAACACAGAGAGCAGGGAGGGCAGACCAAGTTTCCTACCACTCCATTACCAACTGCAAGATCATTCTAAGACATCATTTCTTCCTCTGTAAAATCTGCATGATAATGTCAGTTATATCTATCTTCCAGGAGCATGGTGAGAATCAAATGGAGTCATGTTGCTAAAAATTCTTTGTAAATTATAAAACTTCAAGTAAAGAATTACTGTTAAGACTAAGATATCAAACTTACAAAAAAAAATCCCAATTAGAGAGAAATGCATTTAGATAGAGAAGGGCACATTTTGAATAGATTATTAGTCAAACAACCTTGTTATCAATTATTTTTTAATTAAAAAAAGAAAATCTAGTAGTTTGAGCTCTATGTCACTTCTCTGTATTTATAAAGACAATTATGTTGTATTGTGTGACAAAGTATTAGACATAGGAGCTTCAGAGATCTGAAATCTCTAGATCTCTCCTCATAATGTAGGGAAGTGGTGTCTATTCAGCATACTATTCATTGAGTTCTTCAGGAGTGGGAACCATGTCTTGTATCCATAAGTATGCATCTATAGCATAACTTTCAAACTCTCAGTAGGAGCTCAGTAAATATGCTTAATTTCCAGAGAGAATGAAGTAGAAGGAAAGAGGCATGAGCTGTCAGGAGTTTCAAGATCAAGACTCAGTTTTGTCAGTTGTTAAGAGTATATGACCTTGATAAGTCACTACACCTCCCTGGGTGCTCAGTTAAATGAATATCTGTTACATGAAGGAATTTAAATACATTCCCTCCAAACTTTCCACTTCAATTTTCTATAAACTTAATTCTCATTTATTTTAGCTCTCCATTTATCCTTTCTTAATGTTACACTTGCCAGAGAACGCACCAGCCTTGCATGATATTGCCTGTGACATTTAATCCAACGAAGTTTCTAATCGTGATATGGGAACAGTTTTATCTGGAAATAGAACTGTATGCTTATTGTCTTCCTTGTGCTTCAGAAATATGCAATCTGTTATTTAAGAAATGTGATTTACTGTAGCTTTTTCAAAGAGGCAGCATTCAGGAAAAATTAAATTATTAGCACTTATGACTTAATTAAGGAAATTTTGCCATTTAAGTCAATAGTGTTTAAACTTTACCCTATTATTAGACTTATATGGTAGTCTGTTGCTTGGAATGATTTCTCCATTTACAGAAATACTGTTTGGCTTTGAAATCAGACCAAGGATCTGAATTGTGCCATATGCCAGACTGTTGATTCCAAGGTAGCCATTTTTAATCACAGTGGTTTTCACCATTCTCTGATATTAGGGGAGAGAAACATTTTTAAACAAATGATGACATATACAGAAATGTACAATGAAACATAATTTGGAGAACTGCCAATACTTTGAAACACTTATTTTTAAGATCTCTTGGTACATATTTTTCTTCAGAAAAATGAACTATTATGTCACAAATACTGAATACTTAAACTTACATCACTGAATGTGTATTGGACATAAAGTACTCCCTTCTTTCAATAGAATCTACAAAACAAACATTAACTTTAGATAATAAAGGTCAATGTTATATCTATTTTTTTAAATTTAGATTTTGATCAGCTAAGCTCCAAGTCCATAAGCTGTCCTAGGTTGTTTACTTAGAATCCTCTGGGGGAAATTTTTTTTAATTGATTAATCACTGGCCTCCAACTTACGTTTTTCATGATGTTCTTTGGAAAATAAAAAATAAAGTTAATCTGATGAAGTAGACCTCATCATCTTACCATACTTTCCACTTTTTCCTCATTTTCTTCTTTCATTTTATATGGAAAAATAAGAGACAAGGAGCTTTGTTTTAGACATGTTTTCAACACTTTCATTTAGCAAGGAGGGATATGGTATAATGACATTGTGGACAACCTCCTCCTGAAGCTCTCTATGTTGTCCACATATGCAAACACACAATCACAGACTGACATCGGCATCTCTCTCTCCCACTGCCAATATTCTTCTGATTTCAATTCTTGCCTCTAAAATTCAGAATCTCTTTCAAGTGTTAGATATTTAATCAGATTATCCTGAGATAATTCACTGAGAGAAAAAGAAAAGAAAATAAACTAAAAAGGGACATAAAAGAGTTCTGGTTATCATGAAAATCCAGGCCCTGGGGAGGCTTCTGTACCTTCCCTTAATTTCTATCCAGAAGCAACTAGCCATATTATCTATATGTAAGATTAGGAGAGTATCTTCGTATTTGGCTTCACATTCTCTTGTTCGATCTTTTCATCTTTTTTATTAAAATGATTCTTCTTCTTGCCTGTCTTTCTCACTGATGACAGATGTGAGGTCAATGTGGAGAAAGAAGAAATGCTTTGAGCAGTAACCTCAGAAGCATTATTGTCTGTGATGTAGTCCCTGAAAACTCATTTCTGATTTGTAAAATGAGGCTCTTTGAATATATTTATCAATCTATATAGTAAGTATGTATCATTCTTATCATGGGAGTCATTTCTGTTGTTCTGAGGATATCCTTTTCTTGAGATAGGGTATCACTCTGTCACCCAAGCTGGAATGTAACGGTGCAATCATAGCTTACTACAGCCTCAACCTCCTGGGTTCAAGCAATCCTCCTGCCTCAGCCTCCTGAGTAGCTGGGACTACAGGCATGTGCTGCGACACATGGCTAAATTTTTAAAAACAGTTTGTAGAGATAAGATCTCACTATGTTGTCCAGGCTGGTCCTGAACTCCTGGGCCCAAGTGATCCTACTGTCTTGGTCTCCTAAAGCATTGGGATTACAGGTATGAGCCGCCATGCCGGGCCTAAAAGTCTTCCCTAATAATTTACTGATCCATGACATTAGATCGAAGGAAAACATGTGCATAAATAAAAGAGAAATAAATAAACAAGAACACTGATGTTGTGCCTTTGCTAGCTATATCTTGACCTGTTTTCTTGGGTCAAGCCATATCTTTTTCCTGTACTACACATCATTCAACGAAGGGTTCAGGTCTGTTCACCACAGAACCTCAGTAGTCCCTTCTTTCTCTGACTTAACAGCTATACAACTTTCCATTCAAATCCCTACTCCTTAAGACTGGTGTCCTCATTCCTCCCAAAATGCCAATGTATTCATGAGAAGAAATTTTATATCAGCACTCTAGTAAAACAGAGAAATATGTTCTCCTTTCAGGTAACCATAGTGTATTTTGTTATCACCTTCCTGGAGATAATGTCTCACCTGTGTTGCTTAATCCAGAGGAGTGTCAGGGATAAGGAAAATTTCATGTTCCTGCACAGTAATGTTGAAAAAAGCAGAATTTTGCTATGATGTTCATTACATCATACTTACTTTGTGAGCCTAGGTCTCCAATAATGTTAATAAAGTCATATTGAAATTCAGAACATTTCAACTATTGTGCTGTTAGTCTGCTTACCAATAGAATCACCATCATCCCAGAAAATGGAGCCAGATGCTTCTCCCTGTTTGTCTAGAGCAATTCTGAGGCCAAAAGGATTCAGACAGCTATAGAGGAAGAGTGAAAATTGATATTAATTTTCTTTCATAAGTGTGTATTTTCAGGGTTAGAAAAGTCTATCTCCAGTCATCTTATAGAACTATGCAGAAAATTGTTGAGTTCTTTCTGAAACATCTTTACCAAATCTTCACTTATTATGTTTACCAAATGTTCAAGTTTATCTTTGTTATTTTTTGTTTTTTGTTTTTTTTAAATAAAAATAGCAATAGGTATATATTTAATAAGTAAAGAAATGAAGAAAATGAGGCAGGTTAAACAGGCTTGGTGTGGTGGCTCACACCTGTAATTCCAGCACTTTGGGAGGCTGAGGTGGGAGGATTGGTTGAAGCCAGGAGTTTGAGACCAGCCTGGGCAACACAGTAAGATCCCCCCAACCCATCCCTGGCCCCCATCTCTATTTTTTTTTTTTTTTTATTGATCATTCTTGGGTGTTTCTCGCAGAGGGGGATTTGGCAGGGTCATAGGACAATAGTGGAGGGAAGGTCAGCAGATAAACACGTGAACAAAGGTCTCTGGTTTTCCTAGGCGGAGGACCCTGCAGCCTTCTGCAGTGTTTGTATCCCTGGGTACTTGAGATTAGGGAGTGGTGATGACTCTTAATGAGCCTGCTGCCTTCAAGCATCTGTTTAACAAAGCACAGCTTGCACCGCCCTTAATCCATTTAACCCTGAGTGGACACAGCACATGTTTCAGAGAGCACAGGGTTGGGGGTAAGGTCATAGATCAACAGGATCCCAAGGCAGAAGAATTTTTCTTAGTACAGAACAAAATGAAAAGTCTCCCATGTCTACCTCTTTCTACACAGACACAGCAACCATCCGATTTCTCAATCTTTTCCCCACCTTTCCCCCTTTTCTATTCCACAAAACCGCCATTGTCATCATGGCCCGTTCTCAATGAGCTGTTGGGTACACCTCCCAGACGGGGTGGTGGCCAGGCAGAGGGGCTCCTCACTTCCCAGTAGGGGCGGCCAGGCAGAGGCGCCCCTCACCTCCCGGATGGGGCGGCTGGCCGGGCGGGGGGCTGACCCCCCCACCTCCCTCCCGGATGGGGTGGCTACTGGGCGGAGATGCTCCTTACTTCCCAGATGGGGCGGCTGCTGGGCGGAGGGGCTCCTCACTTCTCAGACGGGGTGCCTGCTGGGCGGAGGGGCTCCTCACTTCTCAGACGGGGCGGCTGCGGGGAGGAGGGTCTCCTCACTTCTCAGACAGGGCGGCCGGGCAGAGACACTCCTCACCTCCCAGACGGGGTCACAGCCGGGCAGAGGTGCTCCTCACATCCCAGACGGGGCGGCGCGGCAGAGGCACTCCCCACATCTCAGAGGATGGGCGGCAGGGCAGAGACGCTCCTCACTTCCTAGATGGGATGGCGGCGGGAAGAGGCGCTCGTCACTTCCTAGATGGGATGGCGGCCGGACAGAGATGCTCCTCACTTTCCAGACTGGGCAGCCAGGCAAAGGGGCTCCTCACATCCCAGACAATGGGCAGCCAGGCAGAGACGCTCCTCACTTCCTAGACAGGATGGCGGCCGGGCAGAGACACTCCTCACTTTCCAGACTGGGCAGCCAGGCAGAGGGGCTCCTCACATCCCAGAAGATGGGCGGCCAGGCAGAGACGCTCCTCACTTCCCAGACGGGGTGGCGGCCAGGCAGAGGCTGCAATCTTGGCACATTGGGAGGCCAAGGCAGGCGGCTGGGAGGTGGAGGTTGTGGCCAGCCGAGATCACGCCACTGCACCCCAGCCTGAGCACCATTGAGCACTGAGTGAACGAGATTCCGTCTGCAGTCCCGGCACCTCAGGAGGCTGAGGCTGGCGGATCACTCGCGGTTAGGAGCTGGAGACCAGCCTGGCCAACACAGCGAAACCCCGTCTCCACCAAAAAAATACGAAAAACAGTCGAGCGTGGCGGCGCACACCTACAATCGCAGGCACTCCGCAGGCTGAGGCAGGAGAATCAGGCAGGGAGGTTGCAGTGAGCCGAGATGGCAGCAGTACAGTCCAGCTTTGGCTCGGCATCAGAGGGAGACCATGGAAAGAGAGGGAGAGGGAGACCGTGGGGAGAGGGAGAGGGAGACCGTGGGGAGAGGGAGAGGGAGACCGTGGGGAGAGGGAGAGGGAGAGGGAGAGGGAGAGCTCAAGTTTATCTTTGAATACCTCCAATGATAAGAAACTTAAAATATCCCTAAGCAACTTATTCTACCTCTGAATAGCTCAATCTGGAAAAAAAAAAAAGTTATAGCAATAGTACAGACCTCTCATCAAATGCAATTATCAAAGAGCCTTCCACTGGAAAAAAAGGAAATGTTTTTATTTATAACAAAATGATATAATTATTCTACCATGCTGATTGAAGGCATATCCCTCCCTTTCTTTGGCTCATCTACAACAAAAAGAAAGTTGTAACAAAGTTGTCACAAAGTTGTTGAATTAGAGATCCTGGGAGCTGATTTTAAGGTATGAGCAATGGAATTCCAGGGAAAATGAGGCTCGAATAATAACTTAGTGAGTCTGCACAGCTGGGAGTCTTATTAACATCTCAGGAGCAAAAATGCCAGAATCCATAAGCCCCATTTTTGTTTTTCCACAATGAAGACAAGACTCAAGGATTTGATTTTAACCACTTGGAAACAGAAAGGTGCATAACAAGAACTACACAATGCAAGCAGTAAAACCAACTTACTTTTGGAGAACTTGAGTTACAGTGAATATTCCTTAAGAAAAATGTTTTGGCCAGGCACGGTGGCTCACGCCTGTAATCCCAGCATTTTGGGAGACCGAGGCGGGTGGATCACAAGGTCAGGAAATCGAGACCAACCTGGTTAACATGGTGAAACCCCCTCTGTACTAAAAAATACAAAAAAATTATCCGGGCGTGGTGGCGGGCGCCTGTAGTCCCAGCTACTTGGGAGGCTGAGGCAGCAGAATGGTGTGAGCCTGGGAGGTGGAGCTTGCAGTGAGCCGAGATCGCGCCACTGCACTCCAGCCTGAGTGACAGAGCGAGACTCCATCTCGAAAAAAAAAAAAAAGAAAAATGTTTTGGTTTCATATAAAATAACTTGTGTCATTATATGCTTCCTATTGAAATGAAAGTTAGACATGAGACCTGCTCTTCTTGGCAAAGAATAATATAATAACTTGAAGTTCAAATAGATTTATTATTCAAGTTAGTCTTTAAAAGCTATGGTTCTACTTCCAGTACCTGGTTCTGGGCTCCTCCGAGTACTTTTTTTTTAAAGACAGGGTCTCGCTCTGTCACCCAGGCTGGAGTGCAGTGGCACAATCATAGGATCCCAAGCTCAGGCGATCCTCCCACATCAGCCTCCGAAGTACCCCAAGTAGCTGGGACTACAGGAGAGCACCACTATGCCCAGTTAATTTTTTGTATTTTTTGTAGGGATGGGGTTTTGCCATGTTGCCCAGGCTGGACAGTGTGCACTCAATATTTTTAAATGTCTGGTCAAAACTCTCTAATGATGTATAATTTTAACTTTTTATTTTTAATTAATGTTGATTAAAAGTTCTGAGTTGCTATTATGTATCATTGATGTAAAATGTAAGTATGAGCAAATTATTGTTTTTTAAAAAAGTCTGTTTATTTGCTTGACAAAGTCTTTGATTATGTGATATCTATGGAACAAAAATGATTAATCAAATATAACCTAGGTGGGAAAAAAAGCTCTGGGACCTGATCTAGTTTATACATAAAATCTTGGAGAGACTTTGTGTATCTGAAGTCACTAGCAACTTAAAAATGATGATAGGCATATATTTAGAGAAGGATAGCTTAGAACTGAATCAAATGCTCAAGCAGAAAATTATCTACTGACTTCTCTCACTCCTTTTTTTCTTCTCTTCCTCTTTGCTTTCTCTCTCTCACATAAACACACATGTGCACAGACACAGGTATAAATTCACACATAGACAATTAATTGTACTACTGATTGTGCCAATCTCTTGTTGCTGGTCCCCTACTCACAACACCCCCTCCCTGGACACTCTGCAAATAGGAGGGTTGATCATACTCCCTGTGAAATCTCCAGACAGGATGTGCCTATTACCTGAGCGTTGTTGTTCTGACTGGAAACTGTTTAGGTAGAATGTATCCTCCACGAACGAAAAGAGGAATTGGTGGCTCACATCTGTAATCCCAGTACTTTGGGAGGCCAAGGCGGGTGGATCACAAGGTCAGGAGTTCAAGACCAGCCTGGCCAACATGGTGAAACCCCGTCTCTACTAAAAATTAGCCGGGCATGTTGGTGGGTGCCTGTAATCCCAGCTACTCAGGAGGCTGAGGCAGGAGAATCGCTTGAACCTGAGAGGCGGAGGTTGCAGTGAGTGGAGACTGTGCCACTGCCCTCCAGGCTGGAACTTTCATTCCTCTGTTTTTTTCTCAAAGAAAAAAAAAAAAAGAAAAGAGGAATTACATTTAGAGGAGCAGGAACTTCAACAAACTTCTTCTGCCAAGAAGGTAGTATTTGACTGCCCCTAGCATAGAACAAGCCAGAGTTAACTGTTCCAATTATATAACTGGTAAGAAGTCATACATTTCAAGAGACATGAGAAGTTGAAATCCAAACTTCTACTTAAATTCCACAAATCATCAGTAGCACTTACTAACAGGGAGGGTGGTTTGAAATGTCTAATCATTGCTTAAAAAAAAAAAAACATACAAACTCCAATATGTAAAACACATTACAGTAGCATTTATTAAAATAGTATATACTTTTTCAAAAATTTAACTTTATAACCACACCTACATACTAAAAAGTGTTAAAATTTAATATAATAATATTTATAATTAGCCATAACTAATTGGTAATTTAAAAATAGGTCATGGCTGGGTGCAGTGGCTCACACCTGTAATCCCAGCACTTTGGGAGGCCGAGGGGGGTGGATCACCTGAGGTCAGGAGTTTGAGACCAGCCTGGCCAACATGGTAAAACCCCATCTCTACTAAAAATACAAAAATTAGCCAGGCATGGTGGCTCACGCCTGTAGTCCCAGTGACTCTGGAGGTTGAGGCACGAGAATCACTTGAACCCAGGAGGCGGAGGTTGCAGTGAGCCAAAATCATGGCACTGCACTCCAGCATGGGTAACAGAATGAGACTTGGTCTCTCAAAAAAAAAAAAAAAAAAAAAAAAAAGAAGGTCACATATCTTTGCTTCCAATTTGAGATTAGTCCTACATTTATAGTCAAAACTCATTCCCATAAAAATTTGTTGAAAAATTTCTGGGGAAGATTAGTCAATGTTCATCAAACCACACTAAAAGAATGGGAGAAATGAACTCATTGGTTCAAATGAAAGTTCTATGGTAGAGATGACACATTGCTTGTCTCTCACAGTCCATGCCCTCCTTGATCATCACAACTGTAACTCCCACTGCCTAAGAGACTAGGTATATCTTGGATGAAAAGATGAGTTGGATGGATAATATTATATTTTGGGAGTAATTTGAACTACAAAATATGGAGAGAGCCTGCCACTTATCACAGAAGCACAAAGGCTGTATAAATATAAAAGTCTCTTGTTAGCGTAACTGATAGAGGGTCCCGACTGCGAGTTGTCCAAGTTCTTGGTGTTTTGAACAAAAAAATTGGACAAAACACCCAGCAAAGCACAGAAAGAATGAAGCAACAAAAGAACGAAAGCAGGGATTTATTGAAAATGAAAGTACACTCCACAATGTGGGAGCGGACCCGAGCAGTGGCTCAAGGGCCTGGATACAGAATCTTCTTGGGTTCAAATGCTCCCTAGAAGTTCTGTTACCCTAGAAGTTTCCTATTGGCCACCTTCCTACTTCTGTTACCCTAGAAGTTTCCTATTGGCCACTTCATGCTCACCTCATGTAAATGAAGTAGTAAGTCTGCAATCAGTCTGATGGGTTGCAGAAAGCAGACAACCAGAGGCTGAAGTGAAGTTACAAAGGTCACACTCCTGTGCAAATATCTGATTAGTTGCAAAAAGCAACCAATCAGAGGCTAGGGGGAAGTTACAAAGTTATACGTCTATGCAAACGAAGACTGGCCCACAGTCAGTCTGACTGGTTGTGGACAGCAACCATTCAGAGGCTGGAGTGAAGTTACAAAGTTGCAAACGAAGACTGGACCTGTAATCAGTCTGATTTGTTGCTGACGGCCAATTTTTCATGTGCTGCAGAAAAGGTCAAAGGGAGTAGTAGCCTCTGGTCCTTTTGTTACTTAGGCATGGAAAGTTAGGGTTTTCCTTTCAATTTAGTTCTAGGAAGTCAGCATGAACAGCTTTAGGTTCCCTGCCTCCAGACCGTATTCACCTGTCTCACTAAGGCTGAGGAGTTCATGACAAGCTGAGGACCCTTTGCAAACCAGTTATTAGTAAAACAAAACAGCTCAATGGAATGCTGAGCCCTGGGAATGGCACAACACCAGGCTGAAATTTCACCAACTCTTGCAATTGACCCTGGAATTCTCCATAAAATCCAGCACTGTCATAGCTGCTGTTCTTGAATTTCCATGAGATTTCTTTGGTCAGTTCACCTATATCCCTACTATAAACCTCATACTGAAGCTAGTTGGAATGGATTTCTGGTTTTTTGCAAGATAAAGTACCTGTCTTATGGATTATATGTAATCTCTATTACACTCTACTATAAAGAAACCTCACTGCAGGGATTCCTTTGTTCTTAAGAATTTATTTATTTATTTTAGAATTGGGGTCTCACTCTGGACTCCAGTCCAGGCCAGAGTTTGGTGGCATGATAATAGCTCACTAGCAGCCTCAAACACCCCAGCCTCCTGAGTAGCTAGGACTAAAGGTGCATGCCACCATGCCTGTCTAATGTCTGGGTTTTTGTGTTGTTCGGTTTGGTTTGGTTTGGTTTTTTTTAATTTTCTAGACTCAGTATCTCACTATGTTGCTTAGGCTGGTCATGAATTCCTGGCATCAAGCAATCCTCCTGCCTTGACCTCAGAGTCATTGGGATTACAGGTATGAGCCACTGTGCCTGGCCCCATTTGCTCTTAAGAATTTAAATGTTTTCATGAAATAAGCAAGTCCAGTCTGCTTCTAAAAAAAAATTATCGCATCTTTTATCTTAAATATTTGCTGATCTATATATGGCCAATTCCACTATTTTGAGAAGAGTAAGCAATTCTAAACATAAGGCTTCACAAAGAGCCAAGTCATCAGAATTACACAGCCCAAGGCTCTAGAGGTCATATAAAAACAATAAAAAATCTCCAAGTTAATGAATTTATTTTTTTCTATAAAATATCTATAAAGCATATACTGAGTCAAACCAAGTTGCTTCAGGAAAATACACATACACAGATCTTTCCCCTTTGGAAAAAAAAAATTTGACTTTTAAAATTATTCTGTTGAATTAAAATATTCCAGTTAAAATGAATTAGGCTGTACACATATTTAATCTTATATTAGTTGGCATTCAAACCAAGTCCTAGTGAATTCATACAAGATTATGCAGTAGGGCTGGAGAATCTACATGAAATATTTATGTTCTGTCAGAAAATATATTTCATGTCTATATTACGGAATTTTAACATATAATATTCATAATGTTTTCTAAAAAACTAAATTTGCTATATTTCAAAATATTAATGTCTCATAATGTAGATATAGATTATTACATACAATGCAATTACTTTTTGGCATTTTAATTCAATGACAATTATCGTACAGTTATGGAAAAATATAAAATATGAAATGCTTATTGATATAGTTTGAATGTTTGTCCCCTCCAAATCTCATGCTGAAATGTGATCCCCAGTATTGGAGGTGGGGTTTAATAGGAGATGTTTGGGTTGTGGGGGCAGATCCCTCGGGAATGGAGAGGCCACTAGAATTTGTCCATGCTGATAGGTGAGGGTCTTCTCCTACAGAAGGCTGGTCACATGATGAATAAGAAAGATGACTGTTTTGTCTGATGTGCAGACACCAACACAGAAAGTCAAAAAAGAAAAAAGAAACAGAGAAACATGTTTTAAAGAACAAGACAAATTTCTGGAAATCAACTCTAATAAAACAGTTATGAAATCTACCTGACAGAGATTTAAAATAATCCTTATAAAGAGGCTCACCAAGATCAGGAGAACAATGCATGAAGAAAGTGAGAATTTCAATGAAGAAATAAAAAATATAAAAAGTACCAAATAGAAATAATAAAGCTGGAGAATATTAGAACTAACTGAAATATTCACTAAAAGGATTCAGTAGGAGACTACATTAAGCAGAAGAAATAATTAGTAAATACGAAGGCAGGTCATTGGAAAGTATTCAGTCAGAGAAGCAAAGAGAACAAAGAATGAAAAAGGGTAAAGAAAGCTTAAGAGACTTATGGAATACCATCAAGCAACCAATATATGCATAATGTGAGTCTTAGAAGAAGTATGAGAGAGAAAGGATCAGAAAGCATGATGAAAAAAATAATTGCTGAAACTTCTTATCTAGAAAAGGAAGTGGAAATACAGATCCAGAAAGCCTAAAGAATCCAAAAGAAGATGAACCTAAAGTAACCCATGTCAAGATACTTTATAACGAAATTATCAAAAGTCAAGGGCAGAATGTTGAAAACAGCAAGAGAAAAGCAACTTGCCACATATAAGCAAATACCTGTAAAACTATCAGCAGATTTTTCAGCAGAAATGTAGGCCAAAAAGGAGTGAAATGAATTATTTAAACTATTGAAAGAAAAAAAGTTTAAAAAAGCTGCCAACCAAGAATACTATATTCAGCAAAACCATTCTTCAAAAAATAAAGAGACATAGACTTTTCCATATAAACAAAAGATGAAGAAATTCACTACCACTACATCTGCCTTAGAAGAAATGCTAAAGAGATGTCTTCTGGTTGACGTAAAATGGCATTGAAAAGCAACACAGCATAATAAATTATAAAACTTGTCAGTAAAGGTAAATATATAGACAAATATAGAAAACTATTATTGTAATGGTATTGAAGAAATTACTTGTTAGTATAAGAGTCAAAAGACAAAAGTATTAAAAGTAACTACAACTAGAAAGTATGTTTATGCATACACAATATAAATGGATGTAAACTGTATTATCAATAACATGAAGTGTGGATGGGAATTAATAACAACAGGCTTTTTCTATGTGAATGAAGTTAAGTTGTTAGCTTAAAATAGGCTATTATATTTTATGTAAGGCCTATGATAATCAAAAGTAAAATACCTATAAAAGTAACAAAAAAAGGAGAGGTAGGGAGAGAAAAAATAATTTTTAAAAATAACTACAAAAAATTATAGAAATTATTGAATTTCTATAAAATTATAGAAACACAAAGAAACATCACAAGAAAAAAAAGAGGGACCAAATGAATGTAAGACAAAAAAAATTAAAATGTCAGTAGTAAATTTTTCCCTATCAATAATTACTATAAATATAAATGAATTAAACTCTTCAATCAGAAGACAGAGAGTGGCTGAATGAATAAACAAGATCCAACTATATGCTATCTACAAGAAACTTACTTCAGATTTAAGGAAATCAATCAAAGATTGAAAATGAAGGGATGGAAAAAGATATTTCAAACAAATGGCAACAAAAAGAGTGCAGAAGTAGCTATACTTATATCAGAGAAAATAGACTTTGAAGTCAAAAACACAAGAGACAAAGAAGAACATTATATAATGGTAAAAAGTCAATTCAACAGGAAGATATAACAATTATAAATATATTTGCATCCAGAATCAGAACATCTAAATAAATAAAGCCACCATTGATAGAACTGAAGGGAGAAATAGATAGCAATATAATAATAATAGGAGACCTCAATACCCCTGCTTTTTATAATACATAGAACAATTAGACACAAAATCAACAAAGAAACAAAACATTTAACAACATTATAGACAACATGAACCTAACAGACATTTACAGAACATTCCACCCAACAGCTGGAGAATATTCATTATTCTCAAGCATATGTAGAGCATTCTCTAGGATAGATTACATGTTAGCTTACAAAACAAATATTGACAAATTTAAGAAGATTGAAATTATACCATATCTTAAGATATCGTCTAATTTGCCCTTTGATTTCTTATTTGATTGTTAAAAAATGTGTTGTTTAATTTTCACATATTTACAATTTTCCAATTTTCCTTCTGCTATTAATTTCTAGATTCATTCCATTATAATACAAGAAGATACTTGGTGCAATTTCAATCTTCTTAAATTTGTTAATACTTGTTTTGTAACCTAACATGATCTATATGCTCCTTTGTGATTAAAGAATGGGTAAGACAACTATCTGGAGGAGAAGGAAAAAGCAATATTGAATCAGGAATTTTGGTTTGATTAGGAAAGGTTATATGAAGCTACTGATGTTCTTCACGTAGACTTCCTTGCTATTAAATTGGCAAAAGTGGAAGATGGCCGAATAGGAAGACCTCCGGTCTACAGCTCCCAGCATGAGTGATGCAGAAGACAGGTGATTTCTGCATTTCCATCTGAGGTACCGGGTTCATCTCACTAGGGAGTGCCAGACAGTGGCTGTAGGACAGTGGGTGCAGCGCACCGTGCGCGAGCCGAAGCAGGGTGAGACATTGCCTCACTCAGGAAGCGCAAGGGGTCAGGGAGTTCCCTTTCCTAGTCAAAGAAAGGGGTGACAGATGGCACCTGGAAAATCGGGTCACTCCCACCCTAATACTGTGCTTTTCCAATGGGCTTAAAAAATGGCACACCACATTATATCCCGCACCTGGCTCGGAGGGTCCTACACCCACGGAGTCTCACTGATTGCTAGCACAGCAGTCTGAGATAAAACTGTAAGGTGGCAGTGAGGCTGGGGGAGGGGCGCCTGCCATTGCCCAGGCTTGATTAGGTAAACAAAGCATCCGGGAAGCTCGAACTGGGTGGAGCCCACCACAGCTCAAGGAGGCCTGCCTGCCTCTGTAGGCTCCACCTCTGAGGACAGGGCACAGACAAACAAAAAGACATCAGTAACCTCTGCAGACTTAAATGTCCCTGTCTGACAGCTTTGAAGAGAGCAGTGGTTCTCCCAGCATGCAGCTAGAGATCTGAGAACTGGCAGGCTGCCTCCTCAAATGGGTCCCCGACCCGTGAGCAGCCTAACTGGGAGGCACCCCCCAGTAGAGGCAGACTGACACCTCACACGGCCGGGAACTCCTCTGAGACAAAACTTCCAGAGGAACAATCAGGCAGCAGCATTTGCGGATCACCAATATCCACTGTTCTACAGCCACTGCTGTTCTGCAGCCACCGCTGCTGATACCCAGGCAAACAGGGTCTGGAGTGGACCTCCAGCAAACTACAACCGACCTGCAGCTGAGGGTCCTGTCTGTTAGAAGGAAAACTAACAAACAGAAAGGACACCCACACCAAAAACCCATCTGTACATTACCATCATCAAAGACCAAAAGTAGATAAAACCACAAAGATGGGGAAAAAACAGAGCAGAAAAACTGGAAACTCTAAAAAGCAGAGCGCCTCTCCTCCTCCAAAGGAATGCAGCTCCTCACCAGCAATGGAACAAAGCTGGATGGAGAATGACTTTGACAAGTTTAGAGAAGAAGGCTTCAGATGATCAAACTACTCTGAGCTACAGGAGGAAATTAAAGCGAATGGCAAAGAAGTTAAAAACTTTGAAAAAAAATTAGACAAATGGATACCTAGAATAACCAATGCAGAGACATCCTTAAAGGACCTGATGGAGCTGAAAGCCAAGGCTCAAGAACTACATGAAGAATACAGAAGCCCCAGGAGCCGATGCGATCAACTGGAAGAAAGGGTATCAGTGATGGAAGACGAAATGAATGCAATGAAGCAGGAAGGGAAGTTTAGAGACAAAAGAATAAAAAGAAATAAACAAAGCCTCCAAGAAATATGGGACCATGTGAAAAGACCAAATCTACATCTGATTGGCGTACCTGAAAGTGACAGGGAGAATGGAACCAAGTTGGAAAACACTATGCAGGATATTATCCAGGAGAACTTCCCCAATTTAGCAAGGCAGGCCAACATTCAGATTCAGGAAATACAGAGAATGCCACAAAGATACTCCTCGAGAAGAGCAACTCCAAGACACATAATTGTCAGATTCACCAAATTGAAATGAAGGAAAAAATGTTAAGGGCAGCCAGAGAGAAAAGTTGGGTTACCCACAAAGGGAAGCCCTTCAGACTAACAGTGGATCTCTCAGCAGAAAGTCTACAAGCCAGAAAAGAGTTGGGGGGCAATATTCAACATTCTTAAAGAAAAGAATTTTCAACACAGAATTTCATATCCAGCCAAACTAAGCTTCATAAGTGAAGGAGAAATAAAATCCTTTACAAGCAAATGCTGACAGATTTTGTCACCACCAGGCCTGACCTAAAGGAGCTCCTGAAGGAAGCACTAAACATGGAAAGGAACAACCGCTACCAGCCACTGCAAAATCATGCCAAAATGTAAAGACCATCGAGACTAGGAAGAAACTGCATCAACTAACGAGCAAAATAACCAGCTAACATCATAATGACAGGACCAAATTCACACATAACAATATTAACTTTAAATGTAAATGGGCTAAATGCTCCAATTAAAAGACACAGACTGGCAAATTGGATAAAGAGTCAAGACCCATCAGTGTGCTGTATTCAGGGAACCCATCTCATGTGCAGAGACACACATAGGCTCAAAATAAAGGGATGGAGGAAGATCTACCAAGCAAATGGAAAACAAAAAAAGGCAGGGGTTGCAATCCTAGTCTCTGATAAAACAGACTTTAAACCAACAAAAATCAAAAGAGACAAAGAAGGCCATTACATAATGGTAAAGGGATCAATTCAACAAGAAGAGCTAACTATCCTAAATATATATGCACCCAATACAGGAGCACCCAGATTCATAAAGCAAGTCCTTAGTGACCTACAAAGAGACTTAGACTCCCACACAATAATAATGGGAGACTTTAACACCCCACTGTCAACATTAGACAGGTCAACGAGACAGAAAGTTAACAAGGATACCCAGCAATTGAACTCAGCTCTGCACCAAGCGGACCTAATAGACATCTGCAGAACTCTCCACCCCAAATAAACAGAATATACATTTTTTTCAGCACCACACCACACCTATTCCAAAATTGACCACATAGTTGGAAGTAAAGCTCTCCTCAGCAAATGTAAAAGAACAGAAATTATAACAAACTGTCTCTCAGACCACAGTGCAATCAAACTAGAACTCAGGATTAAGAAACTCACTCAAAACCGCTCAACTACATGGAAACTGAACAACCTGCTCCTGAATGACTACTGGGTACATAATGAAATGAAGGCAGAAATAAAGATGTTCTTTGAAACCAACGAGAACAAAGACACAACATACCAGAATCTCTGGGACACATTCAAAGCAGTGTGTAGAGGGAAATTTATAGCACTAAATTCCCACAAGAGAAAGCAGGAAAGATCCAAAATTGACACCCTAACATCACAATTAAAATAACTAGAAAAGCAAGAGCAAACACATTCAAAAGCTAGCAGAAGGCAAGAAATAACTAAAATCAGAGCAGAACTGAAGGAAATTGAGACACAAAAAACCCTTCAAAAAATTAATGAATCCAGGAGCTGGTTTTTTGAAAATATCAACAAAATTGATAGACCACTAGCAAGACTAATAAAGAAGAAAAGAGAGAAGAATCAAACAGACACAATAAAAAATGATAAAGGGGATATCACCACCGATCCCACAGAAATACAAACTACCATCAGAGAATACTACAAACACCTCTATGCAAATAAACTGGAAAATCTAGAAGAAATGGATAAATTCCTCAACCCATACACCCTCCCAAGACTAAACCAGGAAGAAGTTGAATCTCTGAATAGACCAATAACAGGCTCTGAAATTGTGGCAATAATCAACAGCTTACCAACCAAAAAAAGTCCAGGACTAGATGGATTCACAGCCAAATGCTACCAGAGGTACAAAGAGGAGCTGGTACCATTCCTTCTGAAACTATTCCAATCAATAGAAAAAGAGGAAATCCTTTTTAACTCATTTTATGAGGCCAGCATCATCCTGATACCAAAGCCTGGCAGAGACACAACAAAAAAAGGGAATTTTAGACCAATATCCTTGATGAACATTGATGCAAAAATCCTCAATAAAATACTGGCAAACCAAATCCAGCAGCACATCAAAAAGCTTATCCACCATGATCAAGTGAGCTTCATCCCTGGGATGCAAGGCTGGTTCAACATACGAAAATCAACAAATGTAATCCAGCATATAAACAGAACCAAAGACAAAAACCACATGATTATCTCAATAGATGCAGAAAAGGCCTTTGACAAAATCCAACAGCCCTTCATGCTAAAAACTCTCAATAAATTAGGTATTGATGGGACATATCTCAAAATAATAAGAGCTATCTATGCCAAACCCACAGCCAATATCATACTGAATGGGAAAAAACTGGAAGCATTCCCTTTGAAAACTGGCACAAGACAGGGATCAGGGATGCCCTCTCTCACCACTCCTATTCAACATAGTGTTGGAAGTTCTGGCCAGGGCAATTAGGCAGGAGAAGGAAATAAAGGGCATTCAGTTAGAAAAAGAGGAAGTCAAATTGTCCCTGTTTGCAGATGACATGATTGTATATCTAGAAAACCCCATTGTCTCAGCCCAAAATCTCCTTAAGCTGATAAGCAACTTCAGCAAAGTCTCAGGATACAAAATCAATGTGCAAAAATCACAAGCATTTCTATACACCAATAACAGACGAGAGCAAAATCATGAGTGAACTCCCATTCACAGTTGCTACTAAGAGAATAAAATACCTAGGATGTGAAGGGATGTGAAGGACCTCTTCAAGGAGAACTACAAACTACTGCTCAACGAAATAAAAGAGGACACAAACAAATGGAAGAACATTCCATGCTCATGGATAGGAAGAATCAATATCATGAAAATGGCCATACTTCCCAAGGTAATTTATAGATTCAATGTTATCCCTATCAAGCTACCATTGACTTTCTTCACAGAAATGGAAAAAACTACTTTAAACTTCATATGGACCCAAAAATGAGCCCACATAGCCAAGACAATCCTAAGCAAAAAGAACAAAGCTGGAGCAATCATGCTTCCTGACTTTGAACTATACTACAAGGCTACAGTAACCAAAACAGTATGGTACTGGTACCAAAACAGATACATAGACCAATGGAACAGAAGAGAGTCCTCAGAAATAAACCAGACATCTACAACCATCTGATCTTTGACATACATAAGTATATTTTACATTGCTTTCAAACATAAGGTAATATGCATTTATGAGGTAAAATACATTGTTTTCAAATATAAGAACAAAAATAATATAAGAAATATAAGGAAATGTGATAAGCCTAGACTGGTTGTAAGTCAAAAATGGCAACTGTGTAAATTGCTTTAAATAACTATGTTGTGCTGATATAAAATTCTAGTACTTACCTCTTCAAGAAATGGACAATCATCAAAGCTGCCCCCAAAGAAATGCTCTGTCAATTTCATGGGTTTTAGGATCTGATGGAAATCTAGACTTTTAGAATGAAAACCCATTACTTTAATCAAACTTATGTCTTTGTATAATTAATTACAGTTTTACTCAACCAACTTTTGTTCATAGTGATCAATACCAAAATGACCAAAACAGTAAAAACAGGGAAAGTTCTGGGGAACAAGCAGTGTTTTAGAAATAAAAATCTAGTCATCAAGTGAAGTAACTGGCATCAATTGTCTTCCCTCACTCAAAGATAATTAGGTATTAAAGCTAAGGTCAAAATAGTGTCAAGTAATTAAATTGTCTATGTTTTTGTTGTTGTTGCACCTTTTTGCATCCTGAACATCCTTCAAGTATTGAGCATCAATCCCCCCTTCTACACAGAGCTGTTCCTATTTCATTCATGTTAACCTTACCTTTCTTTGAAATTTTACCGCATTCTATAGCTTGTGCCACACACTCAGGATATAAATATATAATGTTCTACATTGTAATCATTTTTTTTCCCAAATTTGTTATAATCCTCCCAGTTCTCTATGGAAAAGAGTCATTTGATCATTTTTATATATTACACACACTATTTAGACAACAAGATACATCCTTCCCTTTTTGATAATTGGTTGTTTTCTTAACTAAGTTCTCCAAATTTGTAAATCATTTGTAATCATAGTCGGAAAAGAGAAAGACTGATTTTCTCATCTTTAACCTCCAAAACAATTGCCTTAGTAGAAAAACTCAGACTTACAGGATCTAAATGGTAGAAAATCTAAGACCTGAGTAACTATTAAATATTACTTACTCATGCATCAATCCTCTGACCACTGTATGTCCCCTGACATGAGAATGGTAGAAAAGGGTGTATTAGTAAGGCAGCAATAGGCCAGGCTCAGTGGCTCATGCCTGTGATCCTAGCACTTTAGGAGGCTGAGGCAGGCGGATCGCAAGGTCGTGAGTTTGAGATCAGCCTGATCAATGTGGTGGAACCCTGTCTCTACTAAAAATACAAAAATTAACCGGGCATGGTGGTGCGCACCTGTTATCTCAGCTACTCAGGAGGCTGAGGCAGGACAATGGCTTGAACCCAAGAGGTGGAGGTTGCAGTGAGCCGAGATGGCACCACTGCACTCCAGCCTGGGCGACAGAGTGAGACTTCATCTCAAAAAAAAAAAAAAAGTAAGGCAGAAATAAGTATTTAATCCTTAATGGAGAATGAGAAATTGCAGCAAACTCTTCTCCAAACACTCCAGGATCTTGTTCCTATTAAAAAGCAACATTTTAACACACTTATTAACTAAAGTGTTAATTTGTAAAGCGTTTTTTTTCTTTTTGGGGGTGTTAAGGAGAAGCAGACAATTTTTGAATATTATTTCAATATTATTGAATATTATTTCTCTCTACTTGAAAGCCTTTCACCAAGGTAGATTATTACAGAGTTGTTTCTCAATTAAATGTACTCTACGAAGTTCATATACTGTAGTGTGTACTATATAGTCTCTATGCCCAGCTCCCAGCAAAGCCTCAAATAATTTCTCAATAGAATTACTGTAACTTCTCTTTAAGGGAGTGGGCGACTTCACAGTCATTTGACTGAGAAATAATTCTGCCTTCAGACTGAAGAGAGAATCTTGCACAATATCACACTATAATCTGCCTGCCATCAAAACAAAGTCTTGTAATTTGGTCAATGACTGGGCTGCTGAGGATAATTTCAAATATCATACATTTGTATATTGCTACCTGTGTCATAAAGTGAAAGATTTTTCACGGCTTATTTTAAATGATGTAATATGCTCCCTCTTGTAGAAATTATAAACAATGCATTTTCAAAAACAATTTTAGAAAAGCTATTTCTCCAAAATGTATTTCTTGGCATTCTCTCTCACAGTTCTTGATAAAATGAATGACATGCAAAATATTTTTTCAAAAAAAATCACATATTTTTGAAAGCTGTCAAAGAACAGTTCGATTTGTATTCATATTTTAATGATTGCATACTTTTTTTCTAACCCAAGTTTCTAATTACAGATTAATACTGAGCATGGCAGTTATTTTAAGTTGACTGTCATTTGCCTTATTTCCAATGGCCTTATTGTTTCTGGAAAAGGGGTAGAAGGCCCCAAATTGCATCCAATGCAGGCAAAGTTCATAAGTTGTCTCTTCATTAAACCCACATATATCAGCTCCTACCTGGGGAAAAATTTATCGACTTCAAAATATATCAGTTATTAATTTTGTCAAGAAAACCACTCTGAAATTTTTCAGGTTACACTATTTTGAATTGACAAATATGTTTAAGACCACAAGGATATCATATTCACGTATAATCTGACAGTGTAAATGTGTTATTTGAGAAGAGCATATGGAATAAAATAGTGACAAGTCCCGCTTATGCAGCCTTGATTGAAAGAAAACTGTGGGCTACATCGTGGTACAAGCAGGGAGTCTTTTGGGTAATCCAATTTACATTAAAATGCTTATTTTCAAGTGCAGTGCTGTAAATTTCCTGTCTCAATATAAACTAAAAGACACAGAATTTTCACAATGTGTTTAGCTAACACAAGAGCCTTAGTAGTTGACTACTCAAGCTGGGACAAAAGGGTACAGGATTATTGCACCTGACTATGCTCTCTTTGTAAATCACAAATTACGGATACTTTGCTTCCTGACACCTAATGATGGCCTCTCACGGTGCTCAAATTGTTTTATTTTAGAGCTCTTCTTGTTCTCTCAGAAATACAACCTTTAACCCCAAAGCTGTAGTTAATGTCAAGGCTTATAGGTTAAAAAGTCATGAAGAAGTACAGCCTGGAGTCATAAAATGTGTTGATTACGATAAAAATGTTCTTCAAACCACAGAGGTTGTACTGTGTGCTCCACTAAATTATAAGGCCTTCTCTGGAGAAAAAAACAGTTCATGTTACCTTTCTCTCTGAAGCTGCTTATTAAAAGTTTGGCTTCTGTCGTTTCCTGATCCATACACAACTTAAAGCTATATTTCTTTGTCAATATTTAGCATTTCTTCTTTGAATGTAGCTAATGCATCACTTGAACAACAAATGCAATTCTTGCTAAATTTCAGAGTAGATCATTATATTTGTAGCTTTCCAAAATAAGGCAAATAATGCTCTATACTTTTATTTTAAAATGTCATTGAGATATGGAAAAACTGTTATGATAAAATGTTCTCATTTAGTAACATAGCAGCAAATTATTTAATAGTTCAATTGTTTATTTATCACTAGGGGTCAGATAAGGGAGTATTTTACTGTGTATTTAAAGCATTTTGTTAGCTTCTTTGCACTTCCTCCTTTCATAGGAGATGGAGACACCCCTGGCATGAATTTTCTATCCAAATTATCTGTCCTTCTTTTTTCCCCATTATCTATGCGTTTTAAAATAATAGGTTGTAGAAGAATCATGGATATGGTAGGGGGAGAAATGAGTGGCAGAGGAAATAAACTTTACCAGTTTTACCATGACCAAGTACTTTAGTGACTTAAGACAAAAAGAACAAAAAATAATTTAGAAAGATGCGGTACTCCTGAGATCTACACAGGTTAAAAGAATTTCTACAGTGACAAAATGAATTGTATTATTTGTAATGTCCTGAAAATATGTAATCTACTCATTTAATTTTAAAACTTACATATGGGCCGGGTGCGGTGGCTCACGCCTGTAATCCCAGCACTTTGGGAGGCCGAGGTGGGCAGATCATGAGGTCAGGAGATTGAGACCATCCTGGCTAACACGGTGAAACCCCATCTCTACTAAAAATACAAAAAAATTAGCCGGGCATGGCAGTATGTGCCTGTAATCACAGCTACTCAGGAGGCTGAGGCAGGAGAATCACTTGAACCCATGAGGCAGAGATTGCAGTGAGCCGAGATCACGCCACTGCACTCTAGCCTGAGCGACAGAGAGAGACTCCATCTAAAAAAACAAACAAACAAACTTACATATGGAATTCCAAAGAGATTACATTCTAGCATTCCAATGATTGACAAATGCATGTCTCTCCAACATGAGAAGTTATCACCCAGCCAATGGCCAGGGTACTTCCCACTCCCAATAAATGTTGAATGACTCAAAAAAATGCTTGCTTTTTTGTAGCATTCTGAGAAGCCCTGGAGGAAACATCAGAAAAGTTGTCTTCAATATTATTCTAAAATGATCCTTTTTTTTTCACTAACGAAACACATGGTTTTAAAATATATTAATGATTCCTAATATTCATGTAATTCAAATATTTTATCAAAAGTATAAATCTGTGTGAACATGAAATGGAAGAAATAAAAAGGAAGTTATATTTAAGCTATTATATGCATTTTATGGAGAAAAAAAAGCTGTTAAAAGCCAATGCTAAGTATCCAAACCAAATTTTCTTGCACTAAACTCTTCTTGTAAGTTATGCTATAGTTCAGGGGTTTTCAACCATGGTTTTATGTTAGAAATTTCTAGAAGCTTAAAAAAAAATGCCAAGGCTCCATTCCTAATCAATTAAATCAAAATATCTAGGGCTGGGACTTGGAAATCAGCATTTTTAAAAATTCTGTGTGATTCTAATATGGCAGCCATGGTGCCTGTTATACTAATGTTGGAAATGCTAGTAATTTTCTTTTGATAATTGATTATATTTACCTAGTGAATCTTTACATGTATATGAAAAAGAATGTTTATCTATTTTAGCAGCATTATTTTAAGTTTTACTTTGGTTATTTTTTGTTTGAATTTAACTTGTATATTTGGCATTTTTTTTTTTTTTTTTTTTTGAGACAGTCTCGCTCTGTTGCCCAGGCTGGAGTGCAGTGGCGCAATCTCGGCTCACTGCAACCTCCGCCTCCTGGGTTCACACCATTCTCCTGCCTCAGCCTCCCGAGTACCTGGGACTACAGGCGCCCGCCACCACGCCCAGCTAAGTTTTTGTGTTTTTAGTAGAGATGGGGTTTCACTGTGTTAGCCAGGATGGTCTCGATCTCCTGACCTTGTGATCCGCCTGCCTCGGCCTCGCAAAGTGCTGGGATTACAAACCAATAAATCAAGAAAATATTGAAATGGGCATTGCAATCTACAGATCAAGTTTAAACTCCATTATCTCTTCCATGAAAAATATTTGTAACTTTGAGCAAGTTACTTAACAACTATAAAATGAAGCTAATAATACTTAACTTCACAGGACTGCTGTAATGTTTAAAAGAATATATATATATCACAACAGCACTTAACAAGTAAATTGTGCTGAGCAGTTACAGCTGCAAATCTACATCCTAGCTAAACAACTTGAATCTCATTTTTAGCCATTATTTACCCAGAACTTCAGGACCAATTATTCTGTCTCTCAAGGATAAAATAATGAGAAAAAAAAGAAAAGTTGAATTGATTGTTTGATGACATTGAATGATAGAAGCTCTACTAATAAACTCAGTAGACACTCCTATTGCCTTATCAAGGTGAATCTTGCTAGTGCTTCCATTTAAAATGGTTACGTCCTTCAGGAAAAATGTTCATTGTTTGATTTTAGTGAAGTTCAGAATCTGGAAGTCATGTTCACTTTATCTCAGAGAATGAAAAGTGTTCAGATATGTATCTCTCAATACTGAAAAGAAATACATGTCTAAACTTTTTCCTCCTCTATCCCTCCCCCTTCCCCTTCTCCCCCTTGCTTAAACTTCCTTATGAGTTAGATACAAGTAGCAATTTCATGGGCAACCTAGGACCTAGGTGTGTGTGGTACATTCTAAAGTCTGAAGAACTGACTAGACATCTAGAATCCTTATTAAAATAGGATAAATGAACCTAAAGTAGCTATAAACCATTCTCTGTTTTATAGCCTTGACATATGATTCTATTTTTCTAATGTATTATTACTTTTATATTAAAGGTAACTTCTTTTTTACCAGTCCATGAGTAATATTTTGGCAGATATATTTAATTGCCATATTTTAAAAATATATGTTCAGAACTTTGTCCATCAAGTTTACTAGATAGTTTGTATATTTTGTTTTTGGTCAAATCAAAACCTAAGAATTTTTCAGTAGTAGTTAAGAGAGCCCGGTTAAATGTCTCATGTTCATCTTTAGCTCTGTAATTATCTATTATTTTCACCAAACAAATTTCATGACATTTCCTGAATGTAATGGTCTAGAAAAATGGCTCTATTCCAAAACATTAAAATGGCATATACTTGGATATGACCTAAATAAGCAGTTCTATCTTGATTCTCATACCTTAAAACTAGTATTTCTGAGAACTCACTCTGTAAATCAGACAGGCTGATTCTATCAATCATATATATTTTACCCATGTTTATGACATCTTGTCAAAGTACTGTAATAAACCTGAATTGAAATGAAAACCTGCTTTAAACAGGCAAGGATGCAGTAAATGGAATCACAGTGTTCTATCCCTGAGCCCATAAACCCATTTTTACTAATGCAGGCTAGGAGAGTCTCCTAGTAGACACACACAGGAAAAGACAGAAATAATGCAACACAGTAAACCCTCATTAGAGGAACAGCATGAATCAGGTGGTCACGGGGAAGGTGCTTCAAGATCTGGGATTGTTAACTCCAGGAGAGAGAAGGTTTTGTCTGTCAAGCTTGGAGTGTACTGCACTCAGTGTAACAACATGCATAAATCCTGACTTATGACTCTAATGGTAGGGACTTTACACATCAATATTTAATCAGGTTTAAAAATGGCTCTATTCAGAGCTAATAGTATAAGAGATAATTTAGTCGAAGCAAGATAAAGGCAACATTAGTGCACATAACCTTTAAAACTGTAGCATTTGTTAACAATTACATCCTACATTATAAAATTGTTCCAAAATTCTGTTTCCTCCACCACTTATCTGAAATTTAGATTCGATTTTTGCCTGTCTTAGACAAGTTTTTGTGCTTCTATTAAGGCCATTTTACTCTGCTTCTGTGCTGTTTAAATAGGTTGTTAGAAATACTTGTAAAATCAGCAAGATAAAACCTTAGAAAAGGAAGATTGTTTACTAGTCCTTAACAAATTAAGAAATGATATAACAAAATGTAACATCTGCTGTCAACAATTTTTTCCCTATTTCTTAAATGGTATTTTAATAATAATTTTTGGGTATTAAAACATCAAGAACATTTCAAGAAGATTTACAAGCTACGCAGTAGAAAGTAAGTGCTGCTTGTGACCAGCCAGAAAATGTGTGTCATAATGATATCCCAGATAAGTCTTGGAATCAGGGCATGATGTTTCTGAGCCAAAAGTCTACCTGTGATATCTAAGGATGAAACAAAATAAATATGCATACTTAACATAATCTAAATATCATTGTATTTTATTCATCTATTTGCATGTTGGTTACCTTCACTAGTCTATGAGCTCTTTGGGAACAATAAATGTCTTTTTAATTAATGAAAACAGTGTTACCCTGACATGACAAAAATTTTAAATTGTATCCTGAATTTGAGGCATAGTTGAATATTAGTATCAAGACAAAGGTGCCTTTATCTCAGAAATATAAAACTAATTTATCATTAAAAAAATCAAGCAACATGATTCATATATTAATATATTTTAAAAGAAGAATATAACTATCTCAAGAGATATAAAAAAGCGTTTGATAAATTCAACTTGATTATTGATAAAAAATTTCTTAAATAGTAATAAAATAAAATAAAATTTTCTTAACCTTATTAAGATTAGCTACAAAAATATCTATAGTACATTTCATACTTTACTGTGAAATATTAAAAACACTTCAGCCAGGTGCAGTGGCTCATGCCCGTAATCCCAACCCTGGGATGCCAAGATGAGAGAATTTCTTGAGCCCAGGAATTCAAGGCTGCAGTTAGCTATGATCGCTCCACTACACTCCAGCCTAGGCAGTAGAGTGACACTCTGCCTCTAAAATTTAAACAAAACAAAACAAAAAACAGTTAATTGAGATTGGGAACAAGAGAGTGCCTGCTGTCACCACTTTTATTTAATCCTGAACTCGAGTTCTCACCTAGGAATAAGTCAAGCAAAAAAAAAAAAAAAAAGTGAAAAAGTTAGAATGGGAACCAATTCTATGGATCATTCACAGATAAGACTGTCTACACAAAAAAAATCTTAAAATGTCATCAGATAAATTATGATAATTAATGTGACAGTATAGCAAGTTTTCCTGGTAAAAAATCAATATAAAAACACAATTACATTCCATAAATCAGCAACAAATAGTAAGTGAAAGCCTTAAAAGAGGGCCTTTAAAATAGCATCCAAATATAGAGAATCTAGAAATATGATTAACCAAATAAGTCAAAAACTTCGTAAAGAAATTATAAACTTTTATGAAAAGTAATTTTAAAGAAAAATACAGGATGAACAATACCATATCTTTGGAAACTCTGTATGAAGAAGATATTGATTCTTTCCAAATTGTTATATGGATTTAATGGCAACAACAGCCAAAATACTCTTAAAGGAGGCCAAGGTGGGAAGACCTATATTCTACCCTTTTTGATGACTTATTATAAATCATTAGAAATTAAAGCAGTGTCAAATTGGTTAAGGGAAAGAAAAATGAACCAATGAACAGAAAAAGTAGTGTAGAAGCAACACATAGTACACATGGATATCTATCACGAGAAAAAATAAGTAGTGCAGATCACAGGGGGAAAAGGATAGACTTTTCATTGGTTCTGGGACAATTCTTTCTCCACATAGAAAAAAAATGAATTTATATTGTTATCACATACTTCTCAAAATCAACTCGAACTAGATTAAAGGCCCAAATGTGAAAGGGCAAAATTATAAAATACTTTTAAAATAATATATCTTTATGACCACAACTTCAAAAATATTGTTACACATTGTTAAAGAAAAGGATTGGTAAATTTGACAATATTTTAGTTAAGAACCTGTGTTCAACAAGAGATACTAAAAAAAGCGTGAAAATATAAGCCAGAAATTATTGGAGATATTTTAATACATATAACCAAAAAATCAGTATAATAAAGCTCACGTCCCAGTAGAAAAATGGGGAAAACACTTGAACCAGTCAATAAAACCTAAAAAGCTAACAAAGAGGAAACATGCTTAGTCTCATTTATAATCAGAAATATGCAAATTGAATACATACAGAGTTGACATTTCACACTCACCACTTTGATAAAAATTGAGATGACTGAGCAACAGGTTAACATGCCACCTTGCATTTGGTTCCTTTTCTTTTTTTTTTTTAGTGGTTCAAATAATGTTTTTTTTTATTTTTATTATTATTATACTTTAAGTTTTAGGGTACATGTGCACAACGTGCAGGTTTGTTACATACGTATACATGTGCCATGTTGGTGTGCTGCACAAATTAACTTGTCATTTAGCGTTAGGTATATCTCCTAATGCTATCCCTCCCCCTCCCCCCACCCCACAACAGTCCCCGGTGTGTGATGTTCCCCGTCCTGTGCCCATATGTTCTCATTGTTCAATTCCCACCTATGAGTGAGAACGTGCAGCGTTTGGTTTTTTGTCCTTACGTTAGTTTGCTGAGAATGATGGTTCCTTTTCTTCCCAGCGTCATTTCCCTCTCTTCCTTACCCTTCTGCTTAGCATTGATTCCTTCCCCATCAAAACAGCATTTACCAGATAAACTTTGCCTCAGTCTCTATTTTCTAAAGAATCCACACTGTGATATCCTCTGCCAATTTTGAAGGTAAAGGCTTAAGAAGGAATTCCCTTTCCTTTTTTGGTTGCTACTGATAAATTTTGCTTTTTCCCATTTTCAAAAATTTCATTAATTACTGAATGAAATGGGATGCAGTAAATGGGAGATTCTGAGTGTACTTTTATTTTGCCATTATCACCTGGAAATCTCTGATTATATTTGACTGTATGTTTACATGTTGGTCACCTTCACTAGACTGTCGGCTTTCTAGAGACAGCTGTCTTTTAGGTATGTTTGTCCTGCCCCGTTGATAGTGAGGGTAGATGGTAGGTGTCTAGCATCTTGTACTGTGCGTAACAGATAGGAAGCGATCAAGAAATATTTTCCAAATGAATGATTCTTTAGCAAGCATATAAGGGATTCCTACACAGAGCACAATAACTAGGAAATTATCTCCCATTCCTACAAATAACTGAATGAGAGGAAATAGGTGTATAGTACACAAAGATTATGTTAAGTATAAGAAAAATATTACCAGACCAAATAATGATTTTCTTCCTGAAAATTTTTAAGAATAGAAGACTTTGCAACTGTAGAAAAAATTACAGCAGTGTTATTGCAATGTAGGAAAAATGCTAGGTACCATTAATGTTTCCTTCCTGCTGTAAGAATCTTTGCTTCTGCATACACACAGAAGGGAATAAAGGTTTTATCTACTGTTGGCAGAACCTGGAACTTTCTGGAAAGGAGAGATTAGGACAAGAAGGGACTTCTCCCTCTAAATTAACTGAGTGTTGAAACAAATAAGATAAAGGATTGGAGATTAATCCTTGCTTCCTAAAAACTATTCACAGTAGGGATTAGCTCATCCCCTTCTGCTTTTCCATTTCTTTCAAAAGTGAAAGAGATGTAAATAATCAAGAATAGTGTCTTGTACCCTGTGGGCACAGCACCTTCCAAAATATATATAGATTCGTAATATCATAACAAATCGCACACATAAAAATACAATACCTATCTCTGAAATATATTTGCATTACGTAGCTGAAGCAAGATGAGTAAGAAAAAAATTGCTGCATAAAAGTCTAAAACGTGAAAACTAGGGGAATAATTCAGAAAAACTATTAAAAGATATACTCTGTAAGAATATATTCTTCAAGGTCCTTGTAAAAAGAAAGTTATTTTTAAATGTAGCAACTTTTGTCATTTTATTTAAGTTTAGAGAAAACTTTGCCTTTGATTGGAAAATTATTTTTCCCCATGCCTTAGGCTGTATAGAATATTAACAATAGTCACTGTAACGCAAAGGGAAGCATGAAAAGGATTTGCCTTTTTGTCCTGCTTTATAATCTTCCACATTATTTGAATAAAATAAAATGACAATGAGTTTGAGAGGTTTTCAAACTGACTACAGATTACAGACAAATGCAAGACTGGCGTGTGTGTACCTCTCTGCCTGCTGGTGTTGAATTCTGTCAAACAAACTCCAAGGATGAAAGTTCAATTTTGAGTGTTAGCTTTAAACCTAAACTCCTACTTATGTGACAGTTCTACTCAGCTTGGACCTCCAGATTGAAGTCCACTGGTTAGTACACTGCACTATGAGCAGCACAGCCTGGTGGTAAAAGCCCAGATCTTCATAGAGCTTAAGTCCTGGCACAGCCATTTACTAACACTGTGACCTTGAGTAAGGTACTTCACGAGCCTCAGTTTCTTCATCTGGAAAATGGTTCTAGCAATTCTTACTTCAGTGGTATGTTGTGAGAATTAAATGAAATAATTAGTATAAATAATATATATTTTCATATTACTACTTTATAGTTTATTATATTATTAATAAACATTACTTATATTTATATTAAATATAAATATGAATATGAATTATATGAAATACAAATATTTCCTAATTTACACAGTCTGTACAATGTAGACCTTTTAAGTATAGTCTCAACCTGCCTACTAGGATTCTATTTATTTGTTTATCCTAAAATTATGAAGTCTAACCTCGAGGCACTTATTGCAACTTGGAGGGAAGCTGCTGTGCACATCTAGCTAGAGAACTAATAAGATCAGTCCTGGAGTGACATAAATCTGTACTAGCAAGAAAACTGTAGCATGAAGAAATGGTTTATGAAATTATTAACTTGTGTTTCATTTTAGCAGTATTTTTTCTCCCCATTGTTTCAAGATGTTTCAGGATGTCCCCTTTATTTCAACAGATGTTTGTGAAGGCTTTCTGAAAAGCAGTAGGTCTCAGCAGACTAATTTATCTCCAGGTTTTACCTCCAGAAATCTAATCTTTTTAAGGAAATTATGTGAGGGGGTAAAAGACAAAGGGGCTTGCATATGAAGGCCAGGAGGGAAAAGAGGCAAATTCACCAAGGCTAGAGTAGGGGGTATTAGCTTTAAGGCATTAGGAGGAGATAGAGATTTGGTGCTCAGCCTTGAGTCTACACTCCCAATACCCTAGAGAAAAGAAAAGACATTTAAAAGAAAATGAATATGTAGAGCACCTCAGGAGACTATCTGTATCTGTAGACTACAAGGTTCCTGAGCCCTGCAAAGATGTCCCACATGCACGAAAAGAAATAATAGAAGGACAAGAATTTTGGCAGACTTTGGGTTTGAACAATTGGGCTTCCATCTCCACAGAAACAAAGACTCAAACACCTTTCTCAAATAGCTTTTCTCTGCCTGAAACAATCTTGGCATGACACTGAGAGTAGAAAGAGGAGTACTGCAGTAGCAACTGAGAAAGGTTTTTACACCTGAGATGGGGGCTAACAGATTTGATTTGTTTTAAAGGAAATAAAGTAATGCAATACTTCCCATATAGCCATGATTTAGATTAGAATGGAGTCTTATGAAATCCACAGAGTTTAACGAGTGATGAAGTGATCAGACTTAGTAGGAAAAGATTGAGGAGAAATTTGGTAAACATTATCGAATCCAAAAAATGTGGTAAACTGGTTGAGAAAAGGTTTGTGCACAATTTGGAACCAAAGTAAGAATAAAGTCTACTGAGTCAAAATTAAGCAAAAGAAGACTAGATAGTAATAAAGCTTTGTGGTCATGGTGTGGTATGCAGAACAATAGTTCTCAAAATTGTTCATGTCCAATCCTTGGAACCTGTGAATGTTACTTTCTATGGCAAAAGGAATTTTGCTGATGAGATAAAGATTAAGAACTTTGATAAACACTGCATGTTCTCACTCACATGCTAAAGCTAAGAGAAGGTTGATCTCACAGAAGTAAAAAGTAAAACAGAGGTTACTAGAGGCTGAGAAGAGTAGGAGGAGGTAGGGGATAGGGAGAGATTTGTTAAAGGACACAAAATTACAGCTAGATAGGATGAATGGATTCTAGCATTTCATAGCACTGTAGGATGACTAGAGTTAACAATAATATATTATACATTTTCAAACACCTGGAAGAGCATATTGACTGTTTCCAACACAAAGAAATGATACATGTTTGAGATGATGGATATGCTAATTATGCTGATCTAATCACTATGCATTGTAGGTACTGAAACATAACTTTATACCCTATAAATATGTACAATTATCATGTGTCAATTTTTTTAAAAAAAATTAAGACCTCTGAGATAGGAAGAATATCCTGGATTATCCAGGTGGGTGCAATCCAAAAACATGAATCCTTAAAAGAATGAAACCTTTCCCAGTTATGTTCAGAAAGATGTGAAGCTAAAAGAAGGTCAGAGAGAGATACAAAAAACATTGCTGACTTTGAAGTCAAGGAAAGGGGCCATGAGCCAAGGAGTGTGGGAGCTGGAAAGGAGAGTAAAGGGTTTCTCCCCAAGAGCTTCCAGAAAGAAAGGCAGTTCTGCCAATACCTTGATTTTCATCCAGTGAGCCTCATGTCAGATTCCTAACTTACACAACTGTATGATAATAATAAATTCATGCTGTTTTTCAGCCACTACATTTGTGGTAAATTTGTTATGGCAGAAACAGAAAACTAACCTGCATGATTAACCTGCAAGAGTTCTAAGTATTCCTACTGATGTAATTCCTACTTATTCCTATTAATGACTTCTAAGTATTCCTACTGAGTAATCTGCAAGAATTCTAAGTATTCTTACTGATGGCATGGTACCAATTACAGGGCAAGTGAGAAGTAGTTTGTGGTTGCCCCTCTCAGAGTTGGGAAGCACCCTTCTCAAGTGAATAGAATCTGGATGACATTGTGCTAACTGAAATAAGACAGACACAGGAAAATAAATACCACATGATTTCACTTTAAAGCAGAATCTTAAAAGGTCAAACTCATAGAAGCAGAGAGTAGAATGGTGATTCCCAGGGGCTGGTGGGGAATTGAGGAGATGTTTTTCAAATGGTACAAAATTTTAGTTAGACAAGAAGAATAAATTCAGAAGATCTATTGTAAACATGCCAAATATAGTTAATAACAATATATTATCTACTTGAAATTACTAGGAGATTTTAAAAGTTTTCACTACAAAAAATAAATATGTAGGGTAATGGATATATTAATTATTATGACTTAGTTATTCCACATTGTATAGATATAACAAAACATCATGTTCTGTACCATAAATATATACAATTTTAAGTTGAACATAAAAAATTTGAAAAAAGTCTTTGCATTCAGTATAACTTTTTTTTTTTTTTTTTTTGAGATGGAGTCTCACTCTGTCACCAGGCTGGAGTGCAGTGGCATGATCTCGGCTCACTGCAACCTCTGCCTCCCAGGTTCAAGTGATACTCCTGCCTCAGCCTCCCAAGTAGCTGGAAGTGCACCACCACACTGAGCTAATTTTTGTATTTTTAGTAGAGATGGGGTTTCACCATGTTGGCCAGGATGGTCTCGATCTCTTGACCTCGTGATTTGCCCGCCTCAGCTTCTCAAAGTGCTGGGATTACAGGCGTGAGCCACCACGCCCAGCCTAACTTCTTTTAAAATAGTTTGCTAAACATATACATATGTACTGTTTTCTCTGGAATTTAATACTATTACCTTATACAGGTATACCTTATTTTATTGCACTTTGCTTTGTAGATACTGCATTTTTTACAAATTGAAGGTTTATGGCAACCCTGCATGGAGCAAGTCTACTGGTGCCATTTTTCCAACAGCATGTGCTCATGTCATGTCTCAGTCACATTTTGGTAATTCTCATAATATTTCAAACATTTTCATTATTATTACATCTGTTATGATGATTTGTGATCAGGGATCTTTGATGTTAGTATTGTAATTATTTGGGGGTACCAAAAGCCATGCCTATATAAGACAGCAAACTTAATCGATAAATGTTGTGGGTGTTCTGACCCACTGACCAGCTATTCCCCCTTTTCTCTCCCTCTCCTTAGGTCTCCCTATTCCTTGAGACATGGTAATATTGAAATTTGGCCAATTAATGGCCCTACAATGGCCTCTAAATATTCAAGTGAAAGGATGAGTCACACATCTCTGACTTTAAATCAAAAGCTTGAAATGATTTAGCTTAGTGAGAAAGGCAAGTCAAATGCTGATACAGGCCAAATGCTAGGCCTCTTGTGCCAAACAGTTAGCCAATGTGTAAATGCAAAGGAAAAGTTTATGAAGGATAGTAAAATTGTTACTCCAGTGAACACATGAATGATAAGAAAGCTAAACAGCTTTATTGTTGATATTTGAGAAATGTGAGAAATCTGGATACAAGATCAAACCAGCCACAACATTCCCTTAAGTCAAACCCTATTCCAGAGCAAGGCCCTAACTCTCTTCAATTCTCTGAAGGCTGAGCGAGGTGAAGAAGCTGCAGAAGAAAAGTTTGAAGCCAGCAGAGAAGATTTAAGGAAATAAGTCAACTTCATAACATAAAAGTGTCAGGTGAAGCATCAAGTGCTGATGGAGAAGCTGCAGCAAGTTATACGGAAGATGTACCTAAGGTAATTGATAAAGGTAGATTCATCAAACAATAGATTTTCAGTCTTCTATTTCCCAATTTTCTGTTGGAAGAAGATGTCATCTAGGACTTTCACAGCTAGAGGAGAAATCAATGCTTGGCTTCAAAGCTTCAAAGCACAGGATGTCTCTTGTTAGGACTTAATGAGCTGGTGACTTTAAGTTGAAGCTAATTCTCTTTTCCCATTTCAAAAACCCTAGGGCCCTTAAGAATTTTGCAAAATCTACTCTAAATCTACTCTATGCTAAATCTGCTCTGTAAATGGAACAACAAAGCCTGGATGAGAGCACATCTGTTTACAGCACGACTTACTATTTCAAGCTGCTGAGACTAACTTCTCAGAAAAAAAGATTTCTTTCAAAATATTACTGCTCATTGATAATGCACCTGGTCACCCAAGACCTCCGATGAAGATATACAAGAAGATTAATGTTGTTTCTCATGCCTGCTAACACAACATCTATTCTTGAGCCCATGGATCAAGGAGTGATTTCAACTTGCAAATCTTCTTATTGAAAGAGTACATTTCATAGTTATAGCTTCTATAGATTGTGATTCCTCTGCTGGATCTGGGCAAAGTAAATTGAAAGACTTCTGGACCCCCCATTCTAGACTCTAGTAAGAATATTTGTGATTCATGGTAGAAGGTCAAGATATCAACATTAATAAGAGTTTGGAATAAGTTAATTCCAATCCTCATGGATGACATTGAGGGGTTCAAGACATCAGTGGCAGAAATAACCACAGATATGGTGCTAATAACAAAAACTAGAATTAGAAGTGGAGCCTGAAGGTGTGACTAAATTGATGCAATCTCATGATCAAACTTGAATGGATGAGATGTTGCTTCTTATGGATGAGCAAAGAAAGTAGTTTCTTGAGATATAATCTACTCTTGGTGAACATTCTGGAAACATTGTTGATATGATAAGAAAGGATTTAGAATATTACACAAACCTAGTTGATAAAGCAGTAGCAGGGTTTGAGAGGGTTGACTACTCCAATTTTGAAAGAAGTTCTAGTATGGGTAAAATGCTATCAAACAGTATCACAGGTTACAGAGAAATCTTTTGTGAAAGGAAGAATAAATTAATATGGAAAACTTCATTGTTGTCTTATTTAAGAAATTGCCACAGCCACCCCAACCTTCAGCAACCACCACCCTGATCAGTCAGCAGCCATCAACCTTGAAGCAAGACCAGCAAAAAGATTACAACTTTATGAAGGTTCAGATGATAGCATTTTTTTAGCAATAAAGTATTTTTAATTAATAACTTATTTTTTTTAGACATAACACTATTGCATACTTCATAACCTATAGTATAGTGTAAACATAACTTTTGTGTGCTCTGGAAAACAAAAAAATTCATGTGGCTCTCTTTATTGTGATATTTGCTTTATTGCAGTGGTTTGGAACCTAACCCACAATATCTCCAAGGCCTACCTATATTTCATGAACTGTTTCTTAGTATATGCCCAGTGTCCCTAACTGCTGTACTTTTTTTAAATTGAAATTCAACTCCTCTTTGTAATAACTCCCCATTCTTCATCTCTGTGCCAAACACTTGAAATGAGTTGGATGTAGATTAGATTACAGATGGGACTAAATCATATTCTGTAGGATCTTAATCACACTAATAGCATCCTACTATACACAAGGTCCTAAAATATGAAGACATTTCTTATATATTTTCAACAGTCCTCAAGATTACTATGGGTATAAAAACTGCAACGTGGGAAAGGAGAGGCTGCAGAAAGACCAAGATGAAAAGGGTACGTTGGGCTGGATGCAGTGGCTCACGCCTGTAATCCCAGCAGTTAGGGAGGCTGAGTCCTAGTTGGGTGGATCTCTTGAGCCTAGGAGTTCTAGACTAGCCTGGGCAGTCCGGTAAAACCCTGTCTCTACAAAAAATAAATAAATAAATAAATACAAAAGTTATCCAGGTATGGTGGTGAGTGGACCTGTGGGCCTGTGGTTCCAGCTACTCAGAAGGCTAAGGTGGGAGGATTATTTGAGCCCAGGAGATCGAGGCTGCAGTGAGCTATGATTATGCTATTGCACTCTAGCCTGTGTGACAGAGTGAAACCCTGCCTCAAAAATAGAAGAAAAAAAGATATGTTCTGTGCTAAAATCTATAAAACTTGCAGCACTGAAGCAGAACTTGCAACCTCTGGTCAAACACTTGTCTTTCAATAGACCCACTCTTACCTTGCAGTGGAAGAGGTCAAGTACTGTATGTGGCTAGAGATGATATGCCTCCAGCACCTGTGCTGCTAGGAAAGCATGAGCCTTGGACATGTGCCTAATATTCAAACAAGAGTGGCAGAATTCCAAAACCTCTCATCCATGTATCTCCTTTGTACCTAGATCCAAAGATTCCCAGTGTTAAATCATATCTCTCAAAACATATCCAGTACATATCACAAAAGCTTGAGCTAAACAAGTCTACTCAAAGACATCTCTTCATATACCACTTTTAATGTGTTCCATTGTAGGGATTCACACTGGAAGCTGTCCTCCCCTTATTTTTCTATTTCTTGGCTTTTTCCTTTGGAATCATGAATTTCAGCTTTTATGACTTTTTAAACTGCATTTTGTTCAACACGGTAGCAAGGATTAGAGTCTAATAGACAAGAAAATCTAATTCTAGTACTGGTTTTGCTGCCTTGAAATGTTTGCCTCTCTTTTGGATATGTATCAATAAAATTGAGACATTAGTATCATTTTAAGCTGAATTTATGATACATTTTGAAGACACGTAAGATGCCAAAGGGCTGGTCTCCTTGGAAAGAGAAGGGAGAATTTCGTCCATTTCAAGCATTACTGTTTCTACCATAAACTTTTCCCCCAACCTGTTATAATTTAGAAGAGAACATGTTTCTAAAGAGCTGTAGGGCTTCTTGACATTTGACCTCAAAATCTACATATTTGGGAATAAGTCTAATGAAACGCTTCATGATTTTTTGGTATGTAAAGAACACCTGAGTCACCTTACCTTGGGTATCAGTTATGGTTTAAATTTAACTACATACTTAGCTCAGTTCACGTTAAAGCCATTTGTAGTACATGTAAAACCGTGACACAGGAATCTAGACACTGTGTAATAATTTTCTTACCCACTGTAGATGAAGGCAGCTACCTCATCATATTCTTTCACTTCTGAGAAAACGTTTTAAGCATTAACTATATCATAATAGAGCCAGCCTGCTCATCCAGGAAGAAAAAATTTACAAATGTAGATAATTACCCACTGAAATCCAGCAGGTAATTATAGAACTGTACTTTAACCAGAATATAACTCCTAATTATCTCAAATGCCTAACTTTATACAATCAGAAACAGTTACCAATCAAAGAGATTACACAAAACAGTAAAAATCTTAGATTGTTGAATTGTAAAAGAGAGAAAAAAATTTTAATATTGTTTAAAAATAGCATGGGGAATAGGAATATTCATGGGAGGCTGCATCAGGTCTTTATAGTCTTTAGGCTCAGTATCTTGGTGACACTCACCCTGACTGCAAACAGATTTCTTCAGAACCTTTTACAAAAATCTGTTTTAGAAATAATGCATCTGGGAGCTTAACTGGCCTTGTTTCCTTCTTTCATGTTCCAAATTGGCATTAACATTCTCTTTCTTCTTTGATTCATCCTCTTTCCTTTTTTTTTCTAAGTTTCATATAGTGATAGATTTGTTCCTTAAAAGAATATGAAACAGAAATAAGGTAGCTAAGCACTAGACTATCACTTGTGAAATAATTATTCCGATCAGGGCAAAAATGAGGATTCGCTTTGATAGACAATTCTGTCTTCATACTCTCGAGACTGAAGATGATGGAAAATTGTTATAATAATCATTGGCTATATTAGGTGCTTATTTGCAGTGTTTTTCCAAGTATTTGGAGTTACATGTAAGTCCTCCCAAATTGTTTGTAATAGATACAGTAGTAGCTATCTTATGTACACTTACTGTATGTCAGTCACTCTGACATATAATATTTTAAATCCTTAACTTGTAAATAGTATTCATATTCCCTGTTCTACAGTCAAAAGAAGCGAAAGACCTTTTCTGAATTCATAAGACAAGAAAGTGCTTGAGCCAGGACTGGGAGCCATTGTCACACTAATGCCCATGCTTATTCTCTGTATCATGTTGTCACGTTCCTGTGTAATGCGAGCTGACTTTCTGGGCAAATGTTTCTATACTACTGTGTACTATAGGACACGGGTGTCTTATTGCTGAAGTTATTGCGTGTGACTTCATGGACTCCCTGACATTTTGATCAAATACACTTCAGAGAGCAACACTGACATTTTCAAATCCAAAAACCCAAATTTCCTTCTCTCTATTCTTCTTCATCCTTTGCTTCAAGAATGCAAACCTCAAATGAATTCTCAATACCACCGGAGAATCCCGCTATGCTTCTTTCAAAAATTCAATTTTTGAAAGTGAATTCTCTCTTCAAACTTCTTACTCCCCAAATTCAATCACATTCCCCATATCACTCCCACTGATGAAAAATTTTAAAAACTGAATCCTTCCATCTATATGCATCTGTACACATTTTCTTCTTCCAGCAACAATAAGAACCTCTGTCTCTACTTTCTCACCTTCCTTTCACTTCTGAACTGACTTCAGTTTGATATCCATTCCCACTACTCCATTGAAACGAATATTGTCAATCTTTATATTGCTGAACTCTACACACAGTCTCCACTCATTGTATCTTCTATTTGGCAGCATCTGATAGAAATGACTATGCAGTCTTCTCAGCTGAGTCACGTATTCCTGCCATTCTTCCTCCCTATCCAATTGCATCAGTCTGGTTTTCCTAGCTGTATATTTTATTCTATACAAAGTCTTAATGTTGGGGTGCAGGTTCACTTAGAACTCAGAGTTGGGAGGCCCACTTGTTGATTTTACTTTTTAATACTCTGTCATTCTTAGTACATTGAATCATCTATCCCTTTGGGTTTAGATGCCATTTTTACGCATCTAATTCCCAGTGGGTTTTTTTTTTAATCTCAAGCCCATATGACTTCTCTCTAGACCTACATATCTTGCTGCCTACTTGATATTTTCATTTAGATATTTCAGAAAATGATAAAAGAGGAAATAATAATTTCACACCATTTCTTTTGCCTAACAAGTAAAATGTGGAGGAGGGGTCCGTGTTTCCAGGATTCAAGGAAGGTAAGCAGGACTTTATGGAACACCAGTTCTCTGAACTGAATTTTATCGTATTTTGCTTTTCTCTTTTTTTTAAGGTTTCACTGGGAACTGAATCACTGCAGATGAAAATGTCTGTAATTGCAAAGGAAATGTAAATGAAGGACTATAATCACTCAAAGTTGAAATCTTCAGCCGAGGGTAAGCCTCTTTTACTCTGACTGCAAAACTCTACTTCTCAATTAAGTTTTTATGACTTTTCCATCTTGTAGCATTTTTTATTGTAGACCAGTTACAGAAATAGCAAAAATTATGGAAACTAAAGTGAACACACCTTGTAGCCAAAGGGAAGAATTCAGTCATCTAAGAGTCAGCTGCAACACCATAACCTGCCTCCTTGGAAGGACAGTCTATGAAGAGAATCTCTGGTTCCTCCCTAGACAAGTAAGGACACAATTCTCAGACATTCCAAGGCCTTCCCACTGAAGGAGTACAGTAGGTACACATAGGTATTCTGAGTTTTCTGGATTATTTTTAGATTGGTGAGCTATAAACTACTTATTGGTGAGTTTATATTTTCCTAAGACAAACTGACAGCAGTAGGGAGACTTTTCCTTACAGGATGTGAAAATGCTTCAAAACCATTTGGCATTTTCAGTGTATTTACCAGGTACATAGGGTGGGTAGTTTAGAGTATCCTCTTCACATCTTGGATATTGGCCTGTCCCAAAATTGGCTGGTTCATTCATATCCTTACATAAAAATAGAAACTCAATGAGTAATAATGGGCATAGTTTTCTTACTTCCCACTGAGGTAACAGAACACATAAAGATCACTCATTCAACAGATATATTTTGATTATCTAAATGTGTGAGATGGTAAGTTAGAAGCTCTATGAGGCATGGCAATAAACAACATTGTGTCCCTGTTCTTGAGTAGCATACACTGGCAAATTAGCAACAGTTTCACAAAGCTATAAATGTCATTGCACAAGAATAGATACCACCCATTTCTGTTCTGTGAATGGCAATTCAAATTTTCCAGTGGCTATGGACATACATCATTTTTAATTTCTTTTTCTTGAAGCTCACCATCTAATCTGTCAACCAATCCTGTTAATTCTATATTTAAAATACATGCAGAATCTGACCACGTGTCATTCACTCTGTTGCCACTATCTCAGGCCACCACCATTTTCTTTTGCCTGGACTGTTGTAATAGCATCTACTTAATTTGCCTCTCTTTTCAATAGGGACCTGAAATGGATTTATCTGGAAGCTAATAAAGTTGAAGTTTCATGACTGCTTTTTGCGTGACCTCCTCCATAATTGTATGCCTAATTTTCCATTTGTAATTTTTAAATATTTTTTCTTAAACAGAGTTGTTCAAATTGTAGAAAGCTTTACAAAACCTGGATTCACCTCTGTCTTCACACTGTTTTTGCTCCCTATAGTCTATTCTTAATATAGCAACCAGAGCGATCCTTTTAAAACTTTTGCTTAAAACCCACCAGTGGTTTTCTATTTCACTCAGAGCAAAAGCCAAAGATCTTGCAATGGTCTGCAATGCTGCGTCTATATCTCTGTGACCTTTTCCTCTACGGTTGTCACCCCTGAGTACTCTGCTCTAGCTATACTGGCTTTCTTGCCATTCCTAGAAAATGCCAGGCATGTTCTGCTTTGAATTTTTGTATTTGCTCTTTCCTTTCATGAATACTCTTCCCTCAAATATATCCATGGTCCAGCCTCTGGCCTTTGTTACCAACTATCACCTTCTCTGACCACCCTATTTAAATTTCAATCTTGTTTAAGTTTTCAAACTTCCTACTCCACCTCCTAGATAATTTTTCTTTTTGGCAGTTACAATCATCCAACGTACTCTATGTTTTACTTACTTATTTTGTTTATTTTCTATATCTCCAACTAAAATGTCAGCTCCATGAAGGTAAGAGTTTTTCTAAGTGTATCCCCAGTGCCTCCTGGCACAGAGTAGGTGCTCAATAAATACTTATTTGTTGTACTAAAAGAAAAGAGGAGTTACTTCTAGTAAGAGTGGCAGTGAAGGCTCCGTGGTGAAGTTGGTATGGAGGCTGCATGTTGACGGGCTCATAGAAGTTGAAGTGTTAGGGGGAAAAAAAAGCTGAAAAAAGACGAGTGGATGAACACTCCACTTTTTCACCAAGGACAAATATTTTTAAATAATAAGGTTAGACTTACAATCCAGATCCTATCATAATCAAGGATGTTCTTAAATTCCTTGCACATCTGGATCCACCAATCTACTGTTTGGGGTTTGGTGTAGTCTGAAAACACTGATCCTCCTGGAGACCAGTCCTACAATAGATAAGTAAGTCAAACTAAATAATGCAACCCAGCTAATATGGTATAGAAATCTCTGTAGTTGGGTTTCATTTTGCATTTTGAGCCATATAAACAAAAATTGAGAGCTAGTAAAATTAAATAACTTTACCAAGTACATAGTATAAGCATATAGCAAGTTCATTTTTGAATGGGAATAGAATCCCAGTCCAGTGCTCTTTCAGCCATGAAATTGTACATGAAATAATATTTTTATTATGCTGCTATAATTTCAGCAATTTTTCTCCACATATAAATCTATATTAATACAAATATGAGGATTAGGAAATGTAAAAATTACATTTATAATAACAACAAAACTGTAATATAGCCACGATGTCAACAAGAGCCTTAAGAATAATGAAAACTATAGAATGTTCTTGAAGTATACAAAAGATGACATACGAGTTCAGAGATAAGGAATGAACAGAAAGACTGTGGATGGAAAGACTCAACGTTGTATAAATGTCAAGTTGCTCCAAATTGATTTATAAATTCAAACTATTTCTAACCCAAATTCCAAAGGTATGTTTTGTAACTTGATTCTGTAATCATTTGGAAGTATAAGTGAATGGTACTGGCTACAAATTATAGAAAAATAAGAAGTCTACAAAAACATACCATAAGCTCGTATTAAGTAAAACAAAACTGAATATAGGAATGGATAAACAGAGCAATGCAACAAAACTGAGATAAGATACAGATAGACATCTATATGGAAATTTGCTCTATGATAAAGATGATATCTCAAAGTATGCAGAAATGTGGAATTATTTAATAGGTGACATTTGGTCTATTGTCTATCCACTTGGAAAAAAATTAAGTCATGTTCCAGCTATGGATTGAGTTGTGTTTATCCAAAATGCCTATGTCAAAGCCCTAAGCCTCATTATGATGGTATTTAGAGATGGGGCCTTTGGGAGGTGGTTAGGTTTAGATGAGATCATGAGGGTGAGCCTCTCATAAGATTAGTACCCCTATTAAAAACTTTTCTTGTCTGTCACTCTCTCTCTCTCTTTCTCTCTTTGCCTTGTGAGGACACAATGAGAAGGTGGCTATCTTCAAGCCAGGAAGAGAGCTCAAACCAGAAACCAGACCCTGCCAAAACCTTGGTCTTGGACTTTCTAGCCACCAGAACTGTAGGATATCAAGTTTTGCTGTTTATGTCACTCAGTTTTTGTTATGGTGGCTCAAGCACATTAAGACAAACATTGTACACAAAATTAAAGCAGATTCATAATTTAAGTGTTTAGAAAACTTAAAAATTCTCTAAGAATATATGGATTCTACTTTTACAAATTTTAGTGAAGGAAAGCCCTTTGAATCATGATACCAAAGGCAGAAACCACTAAGAAAAAAAGTAGATTTGGCTATGAAAAAAGTTTAAAACTATTTAGCAAAAGACAGAATAAACTGTTTAAAAAAACAGAATTAATATTTTACAAGTCAATAAGAAAAAGAAAGAATTCCCCAGTAGGAAAATGACAAAAAGAGTAGTGATTTTTTACAATGAAATAGAAGAGGCAAGAAATATTATGAAAAAGATGCTTAACCTCACTCGTAATAGAAAAACTGTAATTAATACAAGAAAATACCTTTCACCTTTTTGGTTGCCCTGTGTTGGTGAATGAGTAAAGAGGCTTGTTTGGTAAGAGTTCAAACTGGTATATTTTGAGGACATTGAAAAATATCTTTATAGATTTGGGATGTATATTTTTAAATATAATATTCCATTTTTAAAATATATGCAAATAATGAGACAAGAATATATACAATAATCTGTAATAAAGTGTTTACTGCAACATTCGTATTAATAGTATAATATTAAGATACTAGAAACAAGAAAATGTCCATCACTAGGGACTGGTTAAACTAGTTTTCTTACCTGGGAACAATGGAATGTCATGTAACTATTTAAAAAGATGAGATAGCTTTATATGTATTAACATGAAAATATATATACATAACATTGTCATTGTTTTTAAAGGTTTTAAATGACATATAGTTTATTTCCCATTTAAAAATATAATCACATATATTTAAAATTTGGGAGGAATACTCACCAAAATGATAACAGTGATATTTTAGGGAGTTGAAGATAAAGAAGAACTGTCACTTTCTACTTCATAAAAATCAGTATTACACAATATTTTTTACAATGTTGTACTACTTTGATAAACAGGCAAAAGCATTAAGGATATTTCTATTGTGCAAAAGAAAAAGTTAAAAACTTCTTTTTGCTTAAAAAATATTTTATATATCTCATTACTCAATCTACAAAAACCTAAATTTCCAATATAATATCAATCAACATTTTCTATAATTTTACCATAATTATAAAAGATTGCCTTTTCAAAAGATGTCACACAGTATACTAATATTTCTTTTGAATTTCTTGGCAATACTCTGGGATTTAAATGATTTCTTAAAACGTCTTATTATGTAGGCCAATGCTCCAAACACTCAGGAGTTAACACAGCTGGAGAAGCTGAATACAATTTTCTTGAACTGAACTCAGGCAGTATCAGTTCACTGAGGCCCTGTGAATTGCACTTGTTTATCAAATATTCAATACAGAAAGGAGGTTGTCATTTATTCTTTAACATGCTTACCTTGCTAATAGCTGGCGTGACTCCATCAGAGTTATTGACTGAAATTCCCATTTCCTATCCAAGCTCACAGGGCTTATAAGTGCCTTGGTGGTTCATCTTTGGTCAAAAAGGGATCCTACAAATTCCCAAGAACGTTGTCACTGGTAAGAGTCTGTCTGGTGATTGATATTTAAGTGTAAACATTACAAAAATGTTTGAAATAAGAATCTCCAATATTCATATAAACAATGTTTAATATTGTACACTTTAAAATCTTCCCACCTATTAAGTACAGTTACAAATATAAGAATTATTTCTATGAATTTTTTAGTGTTGCAAAATGTGGACCCAAGCAATGTTAATTTCGCAGTGGAATCAGTTGCTTCTAATTAAAATATCCAATTTTCTTTACTAAAAGGATATAGGAGCAAGAGGCAGAGCAAGATGGCTAAACAGAAACCTTCAAGGATTATCCTCCCTGCAGGAACACCAAATTGAACAACCATCCACACAAAAAAGCACCTTCATAAGAACCAAAAATCGGGTAAGTGATGGCAGTACTTGGTTATAACTTCATATTACAAAAAGAGGCACTGAAGAGGGTAGGAAAGACAGTCTTGAATTGCTAACACCAACCCTCCCCCATCCCCCAGCAGCGACCTCCTGGCACAGAGAGAGAATATGTGGGACTTTGCATTGGAACTCAGTGCTGCCCTGTCACAGTGGAAAGCAACACTGGACAGAACTCAGCTGAAACCCACGGAGGGAGGATTTAGACCAGCCCTAGCCAGAATTATCCATCCCAGCCATTGGTACCTGAATTCTAGCAAACCTCAGCCCTGCAGGCTAAAGTGCTCTGGGGTCCTAAACAAACCTAAAAGGCGGTCTAGGTCACAAGGACTGCAATTCCTAGGCAATTCTTGCAGTTCCTAGGCTCAGAGCCAGCAGTTTTGGGGCACATGCAAACTAGTAAGACACCAGTTAGGGTGGTCAAGAAAGTGCTTGCATCACATGTCCCTCAACCCCAGGCAGTGCAGCTCACAGTTCCAAGAAAGGCTCCTTCTCCCTGCTTGAGGAGAGGAGAGGAAAGAGTAAAGAGAACATTGTCTTTGCAACTTGGATATCAGCTCAACCACAGTAGAATAGGGCACTGGACAGATTCCTGGGGCACCCATTCCAGGCCCTAGCTCCCAGACATTTCTAGACACACCCAGGGCCTGAAGGGAATCCATTGCCTTGAAGGGGAGGACTCACTCCAGGAAGGATTCATCACCTTTTGACTAAAGAGTGCTTGGCCCTGAATTATCAGCAGTGGTGCCAAGGCAGTACTTGCCATGGGACTTGGGTGAGACTCGGAGATGTGCTGGCTTCTGTTGTGACCCTGGACATTCCCAGCTTGCTGGCTATGGTTACAGACTGCTTTTGAGAAAAAGAGAGGGAAGTGTAAAAGAGACTTTGTCTTGCAGCTTAGGTACTAGCTCTGCTACAGTGGGATAGAGCACCAAGTGGGTTCTTAAGGCCCCCAATTCTAGACTTTGGCTCTTGAGCAGCACTTCTGGACCTGCCCTGGGCAAAAGAGGAGCAACTTCACTTGAGGAAAGGTCCCAGGCCTGGCAGCATTTACCACAAGTTGACTGAAGAGCCCTCAGGCCTTGACTGAACATCAGTAGTACTCAGGCTATACTCGCTGTGGGCCTGGGGTGGTGATGGTCACTAGGAGAGAGACTCCTCTGTTTGAGGAAAGGGAAGAGTAGCAAGGACTTTGTCTTATGGCTGGAGTGCCAATTCAGCCACAGTAGAATGGAGCACCAGGTATATTCCTAAAGTTGCCGACTCCAGGCCCTGGCTCCCAGAGGGCATCTCTGGACACATCCAGAGCTGGGAGAAGCTCACCACCTGAAGGGAAGAACATAAGCCTATCTGGCTTTGACACCTGCTAACTGTAGAACCCTAGGGTGTTGAGTGAACATTGGTGGTAGCTAGGTGGTGGTTACAGCAGGCATTGGGCAAGACCCAGCACCATGCTGGCTGTAGGTCTGAGCCAGCACGGTCCTAGTGATGGTGGCCACAGGGGGCTTGCGTCACTCCTCCTTCAGCTCCAGGCAGCTCAGCAGAGAGAGGGAAGGAGGGAAGGGAGGGAGGGAGCAGGGGGTGGAGACTGGGAAAAAGTAAGGAAAAAGAACAAGAGTCTTTGCCTGGTAATCCAAAGAATTCTTCTGGATCTTATCCTAGACAATCAAGGTGGTACTTTTATGAGTCAGCAAGAGCCACAGTGTTACTGGGCTTGGGGTGCCCCCTAATGCAGATTCGGCTGCAGAGATCAAAACTGTAAATTACAACACCCAAGTCCCTTAAAATGCCTGGAAATCCTTCTCAGGAAGAATGAGTACAAAACAGCTCAAACTGTGAAGACTATAATAAACCTAATTCTTCAATGCCCTGACACTGACAAACATCCACAAGCATCAAGATCATCCATAACCTCACAAAATGAACAAAATAAGCTACCAACGACAAATCCTGGAAAGACAGAGACACATGAGTTTTCAGACAGAAAATTCAAAACAGCTGTTTTGAGGAAACTTGGGGAAACTCAAGATAATACAGAGAAGGAATTAAGAGTCCTACCAGACAAATTTTAAAAAGAGATAGAAATCATTAAGAAGAAAAAATTCTGGAGTTAAACAATGCAGTTGACACACTGAAGAATGCATCAGTCTCCTAACAGCAGAATTGATTAAGTAGAATAAAGAATTAGTGATCTTGAAGACAGGGTATTTGAAAATAGACAGTCAGAGGAGACAAAAGGAGAAAGAATGAAGCATGCATACAGGATCTAGAAAATAGCCTTTAAAGGTCAAATCTAAGTGAATGGCCTAAGGAGAAGATAGAGAGAGAGATGGGGTAGAAAGTTTATTCAATTGGATAATAACAGAGAACATCCCAATCTTAGAGAAAGATATCAATATTCAAGTATAAGAAGGTTATAGAACACCAAACAGATTTAATCCACATAAGACTATCTCAAGACATTCAATAATCAAACTCTCAAAGGTCGAGTATAAAGAAAAAATCCTAAAAGCAGCAAGGGAAAAGAAAAAAATAACACACAATGCAGCTCCAATAAGTCTGCCAGCAGGCTCATCAGTGGAAACCTTACAGGCCAGAAGAGAGTGGCATGACATATTTAAAGTGCTGAAGGAAAAGAAAAAAAACTTTTATTCTAGAATAGTTTATTCAGTGAAAATATCCTTCAGATATAAAGGATAAAGACTTTCCCAGACAAACAAAAGATGAGGAATTTCATAACACCAGACCTGTCCTACAAGAAATGCAAAGGGAGTTCTTCAGTCTGAAAGAAAAGGATGCAAATGAGCCATAAGAAATCATCTGAAGGTACAAAACTCACTGGTAATAATAAGTACACAGAAAAACACAGAATACTGTAACACTGTAAAAGTGGTATATAAACTACTCTTAAGTAGAAAGATGAAAGGCGAACCAATAAAAAATAACTACTATGACAACTTTTCAAGACATAGTACAATAAGATATAAATAAAAACAAGAAAAAGTTAAAACAGAGGGGGAAGAAGTTAAAGTGTATATTTTTAACTAGTTTTCCCTTTGCTTGATTTTTTGTGCAATCACTGTCAAGTGGTCATCTGTTTGAAAAAATGGGTTATAAGATATTATTTGCAAGCTTCTTGCCAAGTTCAACTCAAAAATATATACAACAGATAAATTAAAAATAAAAAGCAAGACATTAAAACACACCACCAGAGAAAATTACATTCACTAAAAGGAAGACAGGAAGGAAGGAAAGGAGAGAAGACAGCAGAACAACTGGAAAACAACAAAATGACAGAAGTAAGTCATTACTTATCAATAATAATATTGAATGTAAATGGACGAAGCTGTCCAATCAAAAGACAGAGTGGCTGAATGGATTAAAAAAAAAAAAACAACAATCTCTTGCCTACAAGAAAAAGGTTTCAATTATAAAGAAACTAATAAAGTGAAAAGAAAGAAATAGAAAAAGATAGTCCATGCAAATGGAAACAAGAAAAAAGCAGGAGTAGCTATACCTATATCAGACAAAATAGATTTCAAGGCAAAAAGTATAAAAGACAAAGAAGACGATTGTATCATGATAAAGGGTTTATTCAGCAAGAGTACACAACAATTACAAATGTATAGGCACCCAACACTGCAGCACCCAGACTTATACAGCAAATATTATTAGAGCTAAAGGGAGAGTAGACCCCAATACAATAAAAGCTGGAGACTTCAACACCTAGTACTGGAAGTCCTAGCTAGAGCAATCAGAAAAGAGAAAGAAATATGCATTGGAAAGGAAGAAGTCAAATTTCCCTTGTTTGCAGATGATATAATCTTGTATTTGGAACAATATAAAGACTCCAACCAAAATCTATTAGAACTGATACAAAAGTTCAGTAAATCTGCAGGATACAAAATCAACACACAAAAATCAGTAGCATGTCTATATACCAACAGCTAACAATCTGAAAAAGAAATCAAGGAAGCAATCCCATTTGCAGCAGCCACAAATAAAATAAAATACCTAGGAATTAAGTTATCCAACGAAATGAAAGGGCTCTACAATGAAAACTATAAAACATTGATGAAAGAAATTGAAGCGGATACAAAAGAATGGAAAGATATTCTATGTTCATGGAATAGAAGAATGAATATTGTTTAAATGTCCATACTACCAAAAGCATTCTACAGTTTCAATGGAATCTCTATCATAATACCAATGAGATTCTTCATAGAAATAGAAAAAACAATCCTAAAACTTATATGGAACCACAAAAGACACAAAATAGCCAAAGGTATTCTGAGCAAAAAGAACAAAACTGGAGGAATCACATTACCTGACTTCAAAGTACGCTACTGAGACATCATAACCAAAACAGCATGGTACTGTCATAAACACAGACATATTGACCACTGGGGCAGACTAGAGAACCCAGAAACAAATCTATACATCTACAGTGAACTCATTTTTGACAAAGGTGCCAAGAACATACGTTGGGGAAAAGACTGTCTCTTCAATCAATAGTGCTGGGAAAACTGGATATCTATATGTAGAAGAATGAAACTAGAGCCTTATTTCATGCCATATACAAAAATCAAGCTGAATTGGATTAAATATTTTAACCTATGACCTGAAGCTCTGAAACTACTAGAAGAAAGCATTGGGGAAACTCTCCAAGACATTGGAGTAGGCAAAGGTTTCTTCAGTGATATCCCACAAATATAGGCAACCAAAGCAAAAATGGACCAATCGGATGTCATCTAGTTAAAAAGGTTCTGCAGAGCAAAGGAAACAATCAACAAAGTAAAGAGACAACCCACAGAATGGGAGAAAACATTTGCAAACTACCCATCTGACAAGGGATTAATAACCAGCATATATAAGGAGCTCAAACAACTCTATAGGAAAAATCAAACTAGAAATAGGCAAAAGATCTGAATAAACATTTCTCAAAAGAAGATATACAAATGGCAAACAAGTATATGAAAAGGTGCATACTATTGATCGTCAGAGAAATGCAAATCAATACTACAATGAGATATCATCTCGCCCCAGTTAAAAAGGCTTATATCCAAAAGACAGGCAATAACAAATGCTGGTAAGGATGTGGAGAAACAGGAACCCTCATACACAGTTGGTGGGAATGTATATTAGTACAACCACTATGGAGAAGCAGTTAGTTTCCTCAAAAAACTAAAATAAAGCTACCATATGATCCGGCAATCCCTCTGCTGTGTACACACCCAAAAGAAAGGAAATCAGTGTGTTGAAGAGATATCTGCAATCTCTTCAATATGATATCACTATTCACAATAGCCAAGCTATGGAAGCAGCCTAAGTATTCATCAACATATGAACAGATAATGAAAATGTAGTACTTAGATGCAATGAAGATGGAGTACTATTCAGCCATAAAAAAGAACGAGATCCTGTCATTTGTAGCAACATGGATAAAACCGGAGATCATTATGTTAAGAGAAATAAGCCAGGCACAGAAAGATGAAGATCACATGTTGCCACTTATTTGTGGGTTCTAAACATTAAAACAATTCAACTCATAGAGATAAAAATAGAAGAAAGGTTATCAGAGACTGGGGTGCATAGTATGGGGTGGGGGGAAGTGGGGATGCTTAATGGACACAAAAAAAATAGAAAGAATAAAGAATAGTATTTGATAATACAATAGGGTAACTGCAGTCAATAATAATTTAATTGTGCATTCAAAAATAATTTAAAGAGCATAATGGGATTGTTTGTAACACAAAGGATAAATGCTTGAGGTGATGGGTTCCTCATTTAGCCTAAAGTGATTATTACACATAGCATGCCTGTATCAAAGCATCTCATGTACCTCATAAATACATGCACCTACTATGTACCCATACAAATTTTATATAAAATTTTTTGAAAGTTATACAAATAGATAAAGGAAATACTCTTGCTATTTTGGTATGCAACCTTACCTGGTTTTGTGTTTGTTGCTTCTTTGAGATAAAGCTGTGAAATGGTAGAAGAAACCTCGATGGTGAAATCAATATGTTAATTTTCTTTTAGCAAGAGCACTGAGTTTTAAAAACTTAACTGAATTCCTTCATCACTTGATGACATTTCTATGTCATTAAATAACATAAAATGTACTTATAATCTATCATCATTTAATGAAACACAACATTTATCATTAAATATTATAAAATTTTATTCCTCAAGATTATACTAGTGTTGGGACTTCTACTTTTTGATAAATTAATTATAATATATATATATATTTAGAAATGCTTAGAAAATATAAATTAAAATATTGTGTTTGATCTTCAAAAGAAATTTACCAAAACAATGATATATTGCATTCCATCATTTTCAGTTCCTTAATGTACTCAGGCAGACCATCAAATTTGTCCTCATCATATATGAAGTCCATCTGACGTTCCATGCAGTCGACATCACAATACTGAACATCCTGTACCAAGGAGCAACACAGATATGAGATTCCAACATCTGGAAAACAGACAAACAAATATTGTTGAGATTCACAAGTAGCTTATAAGTGACTGCATTCAATTAGAAATTTAAATATTACTGTGAGTTTTGGGTTATCTTGTAAGAAAAAGAGAATGAAAATGATTATTTTATTGGAACTGAGAAGATAATATATGAAAATGATTACAGTTACACATCTCTCTCTCTTATACACACACACATCCACATCCACACACGTATATATTACAGGATAATTACTACACTTTCTGATTTCCTTGTTCCTCTCAATGCCCTCCATACTGTTTGAGTACATTTCTATGGGGAATATCATATTGTCTTAAATATCCAACTGTGGTTTTCAGCATATCTAGGCTATTATAACCCCATCGACACAGCTGAAATCCCAGAGACCAGTATGTAGGCAAACAGGGATGCCCAATGGCCTGTGAAAAAAAGTATTAAATCCAGAAAAGTTAAAGTGTTGACAAATGTTTATGTTTAGGACTGGATAACATAATGCTTTAGTCAGCAAGCAGTTTAAATTTTTCCTACTGTATTGAGACTCTAACATTGTAAGTTGCCATAGTAGCAACCAAAGAGACAATGATTAAAATTTGGGGGCTCAAGAACTCCTTTGAGAATCTAATAAAAGTCATGGAATTTCTTCCTAAGTCAATACAGCTACAAAGACAATTCTTCTTTCAGTTTTGTGAGTGGGGGATTATGCTCTACCTCTGGCCTCCGTTAATTTATTCTAGCAGAACATTATATAATAGAGTTTTAAACGGCTCCTAAATCAGAAAAACTTGGGTTTGCATCTCAGTTCTGCCTCTTAATATCTGTGACATTAGGAAAAAGTATTTAATTTTTACAGTCTTGGTTTTCTCATTTTTAAAATGGAAGAAAAAGTAATGACCAATTCCTTCATTTGCAAGTATTTATTGAATACCCACTATGCACCATCCTAGAACCAAGTTTCTGACTCATGGTGTTTAAATTCTAGTAGAGAAAAGAAATAATAAACATGTAAACAAAGTCAACTAATTTTTAAAAGGAGACTGTATGGAGGCCGGGCTCGGTGGCTCACGCCTGTAATCCCAGCACTTTGGGAGGCCCAGGCGGGCAGATCACGAGGTCAGGAGATCGAGACCATCCTGGCTAACACGGTGAAACCCCGTCTCTAATAAAAATACAAAAAAAAATTAGCCAGGCATGGTGGCGGGCGCCTGTAGTCCCAGCTACTGGGGAGGCTTGAGGCAGGAGAATGGCGTGAACCCAGGAGGCGAAGCTTGCAGTGAGCCAAGATCGCGCCACTGCACTCCAGCCTGGGCGACAGAGGCAGACTCTGTCTCAAAAAAATAAAATTAAAAAAAATAATAGAGTGTATGGAGGTTGTGGGGATGGAAAGTTTTACAGGGAAGCAGAAGAGAGATGGGGAAAAGTTAGGGGAATTGTCTCTGGCAGTAAGACCTAAATAAGCCAGTTCTGTGAAGCGTCCCAGGCAGAGGGATCAAAAGGTGCAAAGGCTTGAAGTGTTCAGAAAAAGAAAGTAGGTGAATGTGGCTCGACTATAGCCAACCAAAGAGAGAGTGAAAGAAAAGGCCAGGGAAACAGCCAAACATTCAGTCCTATAGGGCCATGGCAAAGGGCTGAAACTTTACCTGTCCTCCTTCAACTTTATATGAATTAATGAAAATTGTTAAACATATATAAAAGTAGAACAAAATTAACTACAATCCCTTAAAATTCTCAAATACTCATTCAAATTTCCCTAATTCTCTCAAAAAAAAAAGTCTTTTTAGAGTTGATTTGTTTAAAGGAGATGGATTATATTAAAATTGCAATTGAAGCTATTAAAGTGAGCAACATAATCTGATTTTTTAAAATCACTCTGACAAATCTGTCAAATAAATTACAGGAAGGCAAAGGCAGTAGCAATGAAACCATTTAGGTGCCTGATGCACTGTTGAGGCAGAGATGAAAGTAGCTTGAACAAAAGAGGTAACGTGATGATGTCAAAAAGTGGTCAGAATGAAATACATTTTGGATATCTTGCCAACAGAACTTCCTGACAGATCTGATGTGGTAGAATGAAGAATGGAATGAAGGCTGGTATTTAGGTTTTAGAGTTGAAAAGCAGGGACAATTAATTTTATTTATTGAGTTGGGTAAGATTGAAGGAGGAGCAAGAGCAGGTTGTGCAGAGAGAGTTCAGGGGATAAGAAAGATGGATATATACACCTGCTGGTTATCCCTTAGTAGACTAAATATGTTAATATCTAAATGTGTTAATAGTTTATCCCTTGATAGACTACAAGTTGTGGAACCAGAAGAGATGACAAGAGTTCTGATAGAGGCCAAAGGAGGGCCTAGGAGTAACTTCTGGGAGGCTCAACATTTGAGGACATGATCAAAGGAGACTAAAAATAAGTAATTGGTTATGTAACAGGATAACCAAGACAATGTGGTAGATACTAAAGGAAGAGAAGAGAATGTTTCTAGAAGTGGCTGCCTGTGTTCAAATACCATCTGGAGGCTGACTTAGAGGAGAACAGAGACTTGACCACCATGTCTTCTGATTTGATAAGACATTTACAGGGATTGTATATATATGTATATGTAGTTTAAGGACAAAAAGACATTTTCAGAGAATATATAGATAAAATTAATGACTCAATTGGAATGTGGTAAGGTGAGGAAGTAGAGACAGCCCATACAGATACTTTCAAGAAATTTTACCGAGAAGAAGGGAGATGAGATTAAGAGCTGGAGGAGGCTGTAGGTTCCTTGGATGATAGTCTTGTTCAGTTTTTCTCAGGTAGGTGCCATTAGTGCATATTTGTTGATGGGAAAGATCTGGCAGGCAGGGATAAATTGATGATGCAGGTGAGAGCAGAGACAATTGTAGAAGTGCTTTGATAGCTGAAAACACACGTAGATTTAGAACACAGAAGGAATTAGACTTAGATATGAGCAGGAACAACTATAACAGGAAGGCAAAACATATGGGTAGGTATGTTGGTAAACTGATAAATCTGATGTTTGAAAAACAATGGGATTCTTTGTTAATTGCTTCTGATTTTCTCAGTAAAATAAGCAATGTCAGCAACTGATAGTTCACTGGAGGTGATGTTGGAGGTTTTGGAAAGAGTGTGAAATAATAGTTTCTGCAAGTAGGATTTTAAATCACTAAACCAGCACATTTGGTAAGGTTACCAGTCAGTGACATGTGCTTGTGATTAAATTAAAGAAAAACTGGCCAACACAAGCAAGTGATTTTTTTGCCAGAAGCTTTCAGCTGCTCAGGTGCAGGAACTGATTTGATCAATCAATTAGCTCAAAGTTCCTGTCTTCTCTGCTGTATACAGAATTGATGTCAAAAGCCATGAACAAATCTGCTTTTCAGGTTTATAGTTTTACTTCAAATTTTCTGTTTACAATCCCCTTTACAATGAATATTGTAACTTGCCTCTCTGACATATCGTAATGTCCAATACAAAATATGAATGCTGTAAGTGTTTATGACATAAATGAATAAAGAGCAGATGATATTATCCATGTTTCATAGATAGGTAGGCTAGAAGTATATTTTGAGACTTACCTGATTTCATAGTATATGAAAAAATAAAACCAGAACTGATTAGATAAAATCATGTAGGGAGCAGTTAAAACTATGCACTTCTCCAGGGCCCACTATGGAAGAATTCAATCAGGATTTCTAAGGATTGAACACAGGCATCTGTATTTTTAAAGGCCTCTGGGTGATTGGTACAGAATGAGGTTTGAGAATTACTACACTCTATTGTGAGTTGTGGGGAACAGGGACTATGCTTATGCACTGTAACTCCATCTCCAGACCCAAGCTTGTCTTATCTTTAGTTCTCACCAAATACCTTTTTGACTGAATCTCCTAATCCTTAACCAACTGATTCTTGTACCACTACATTTAATGTTAGTCTCAGCTGCTATCTTTTAAATCCATTTTCTTTCATTATCACCTTGTAATAAGTGATGAGTGTTTTATCTCTACCTTTTCAATGGCACAGCAAACACCTCCCCTAAAAGACAGCTAAAGAAACTAAAGGAGAAGGAGGTAGCTGGGATACAAGGCCTGACAACAAGAAAACAGGCTTTAAGGATGACAAACAACAGCCATGCAAAACATGGACTTCAGACTGGCGGTGAGGCTCAAATAAAAAGGAAGAAAAACAGCATACTGACAGTATAAAGCTGTACAGAACATCTAAGGAAATGTGGATTTTATTGTTCCACAGTAGCTAAAATTATGTGTACCAGCCTCCCTGTCCCATAAGTTCTAATATATGTCAAGAAACATCCTTCATATTAAACTAAGGATTAGAGCAGCCACACTACTATGTACTTTTCCAGAATTCTCTAGACAACGTGAAAGTTTTCAGAATCAAAATGGAGTCACTTGGGTTTAAAACACTGACAAATAGAGCCAGGAAGACTATGAAGGCGGGATTCTCATATACAAATGCCTGATAACAAGAACTATCACAAAAGACTCGCAAAAACCACAACCTTGCACAAACGCCATCACAACCTTATGCAAAAAAATTATTTCTGGGAGGACATCTTCCCAGAAACTGCCTGTCAAACCTCTAAATGGCACCACCCTTGCTATTGCTCCTTGTAGTCAAGGACAATTGACTACAAAGTCAAAATAATTATGTAATCCTCCTCATTTAAAGAAAAAAAAACTTTGGTCTTCTTCTATCTCCCTGAAGATGCACATAGTTTACTATGGCACACATACTCCCATTGCAATGCCATAGACCCAAATAAACATCATTTTCTCTTAGAGCCTCTCTGTTTGTTATTTAGATTGACAACCTCTAGGGCCTGCAGTTTGAAGCATGCCATCATAATCAACATTATTATAAATAATATTTTTTTACTTGGCATATAATATATAAAGAATACTAAAGAAAATGACTAAATCCATTAGCCATATGCAATAAATGTTGACCTAACAAATGGCAGCCCTAAAATTTTTCAAAATTTACTTCAAGGCATATTCTAGCTCTTTGGTTCTATTATTTTTCTTCATTGGTAGTTTGGTAATAGAGAAAGTAGTGGCATCTCTATTATCAAATAATGTAATGAAACATTATACATTGCACATACTTGTATATAATGTTTCATTATGATATTTAATCTTTCCGACAATACTATATGGTAAATAGAACAAATGCTATCATCCCTGTTTTATTGTGGATAAATCTGTAGTCCAAGATCATAAGTACCAAGCTAAAGAAAATAGCGGGTGGCAAAACTATAGCTCAAACAGATCTTCTGACTCCAAGTCTAATAAATTTCAATACCATTGAAGTCATTCTATATTTTCAAATATTTCTTTATTTATATCTGATGAGAACTGCTGATAAAGTAAGGGATAAAATCATCTCCTTTATCATCACCTCCCTTATGCTGTATGGTCTCATACTCTCAGAATGCCTGCATATAAGAATAAGGTTTATTCAACCTATTTTTATCCTAAAAATTCTACATTTGTTTTCCAAGAGTAGAATGGCTTTCCTAAAATAGATATTGTTGACAGAGAGAAGAGGGATTTAAGTTCATCCTCATGTCTGAAAAGATCACACAAGCACAATGTTTCTGCAGCAGGCAGATGAAGCAAACCCGCTGAGGATTACAAATTACCACTTTCACCCATTGTATAGGATAGAGCCAGAATAAATTTCCTTGCCCTTATTACTTCCTGCTACAAATAATTACAATTCCTGCAGCCAGAGGAGTGAAGGAAAGTCAGTCTTACCTATGAACATTTTATACATTTCCCCTAATTGCATTTGCTTATTATTTGGCTTCAGGACCTCGACCATCTACAAATAAAGCAGGTTTGTACAGGAATGATAAGGATAAGAAAAGTGTGTCTCAAAAGAGGCGTTTTCTCCTGCTGCACCACTTACCAGGTGCTTTTCTCTGCTGCCCACTGGCTTCAAAACAAGTCAGCCCTGAAGCAAATGAGTGACAGCAGAAAGCTCATTTCAGCACTAGGGATTTAAAATTCATAAACTTGAAAAATCAATGAGGTATCCTTAGAATCTCTATATTCACCTTTTGATCAAGTACTGTCAGGAATTTCATTTAACCAAAATAGGGTCAAAGCTATCAATCACTGTTTTACAAATAAAAGCCAAAAAATATTTAAAAAAATAATGGTGAACATTTTATTAATAATAACTATGGTTATAATTTTTTAGTGGTTACTATGTCCCAGGCACTATGCTAACAGCTAGATGAAAGAATGTATGTAATACATTATCACAACTAACCTCCAAGCAACCCTAAGATTTAGGTATTGTCTTCATTTTGTATATGAGAAAGTGGTGGTTACCATCTTACAAGTGTTAGCACTCACATTTCTCCAAGTGTCAGATTTCAAAGATCTCACTCTTATTCTTCATTATATTATCCAGGCATAGCTTGTGTTATTGTGCATTACATTATTGCCCTTCCCAGATACTGCATTTGTACAAATTGAAGGTTTATGGTAACTTTGCATCAAGTAAGTCTATTTGTGCCTTTTTTCCAAAGGCATATGCTCATTTTGTGCCTCTGTTTCAGCATTTTGTAGCAATAAAGTATTTTTAAATTATGGTATGCACATTGGTTTTTTAGACATATGCTATTACACACTTAATAGTATACTGTAAACATAACCTGTATATGCACTGGGAAACCAAAAACAGTGTGACTCAATTTATTGCAATATTTGTTTTATTTCAGTGGTCTGGAACAGAACCAGAAATAACTCTGAGGTGTGCCTGCTCTGCATAATAACAAGCAATATATGTGTGATTTATATTGATATATGGTTTATTGATTATTATTTTTAAGAGGCAATATTTTGTTTGGCAAAAGTTAGTGTCATTTCCCACTTTGTGTTATTTACAGTTCTAAAGATTGATTTTTTTAAATCAGGTTTTAAAAGATCATTTGCAAGAAGCTTGAGGTAGATTGGGGCATTTTACATTTCTTTTAATCTCTGAAGGTTTAAAGGAAGTACAGTCTTGTACCACATAATGACATTTTGGCCACTGACGGACCACACAGACAATGATGGTCCCATAAGATTATAATGGTGCTGAAATATTACTATTGCCTAATGATGCTGTAGCTGTCCTAACATCATAGCAACACACATTACCCACTTGTTTGCTGTGATTCTGGTGTGAACAAACCTACTGTGCTGTCCATCATATAAAGGGATAGCACATGCAATTATGTACGTAATACTTGATAATGGTAATAAATGGCTGTTACTCATTTATATATTTTATATGCTACACTTTTTGTGGTTATTTTAGAGTGTACTCCTACTTACAAAAAAAAATGTTCACTGTAAACAGCCTCAGACAGGTCCTTTAGGGGGTATTCCAGAAAGAAAAGCATTGTTCTCATAGGAGATGACAGCTCTAGGCACGTTATTTCCCCTGAAGACCTTCCTATGGGACAAGATGTGGAGGTGGAAGACAGTGATATTCATGATTGTGACTGACTGTGTAGGCCTAGGCTAGTGTGTGTGTTTGTGTCTTAGGTTTTAACAGAAAAGTGTAAAAGATTAAAAATAAAATAAAAACTTAAAAAATAGAAAAAGGTTTATAGAATAGGATATAACGAAAATATTTTTGTATAGCTGTTCATCGTGCTTGTGTTTTAAGCTAAGTGTTATTACAAGAGTCAAAAGGTTTTTAAAAATTTAGAAGTTTATAAGGTAAAAAATGTTACAGTAAGCTATGGTTAATTTATTCTTGAAGAAATAATTTTTAAAAATAAATTTAGTGTAGCCTTAGTGTACAGTGTTCATATATGAAGTCCACAATAGTTTGCAAAGTCCTAGGCCTTCACATTCACTTTCCACTTACTTACTGATTCACTCAGAGCAACTTCTAGTCTGGTAAACTCCATTAAGGTAAGTGCCCCATAGGATGTATCATTTTTTATCTCTTACACTGTATTTTTTTTTTTTTTTTTTTTTGAGATGGAGTCTCACTCTGTCACCAGGCTGGAGTTAAGTGGCGCGATCTCGGCTCACTGCAACCCTGCTTCCTGGGTTCAAGCGATTCTCCTACCTCAGCCTCCCTTGTGGCTGGGACTACAGGCATGCACCACCACTCCCAGCTAATTTTTGTATTTTTAGTAGAGATGGGGCTTCACCATGTTGGCCAGGATGGTCTTGATCTACTGACCTTGTGATCTGCCCGCCTCGGCCTCCCAAAGTGCTGGGATTACAGGCGTGAGCCACTGCGCTCAGCCTACACTGTATTTTTACTGAACCTTTTCTATGTTTAGATACACAAATACCACTGTGATACAGTTGCCTACAGTGTTTAATACAGTTGTATGCTATACAGGTTTGTAGCCTAGAAGCAATAGTATACCATATAGCCTAGGCCTGTACTAAGCTACACCATCTAGGTTTGTGTAAGGACACTCGATGATGTTTGCACAACAATGACATCACCGAATGATGCATTTCCCAGAGCATACCACCATCATTATGTGACATGTGATTGTATTTAAATCTCAAACCACATATGGTGCTTTTGTCATGTAACAACTTGGCTAGATAAACTACATTTCCCAGAATTCCCCATTAGACCATAATGGAGATTTTCATGGGTTAATTGGAGCGCGAAGAAGCTTACACATATGGATATGGTAAAGTCCCTGTAACAAATGTATACCTCCTACTGGTTCTGCTTCTCTGATGGAACCCTGATTAATCCCATAAAATTGATTGAATACAATGGGTTGAATTCTTTAAATTATTTATCATATATAAGAACTAGAGCTCTATTACCAGGTTCCATTTTATTCCAGTAAAGATGACTCATAGTTGGACCAAAATTTGGATGAATAAATTCAAATGGTCAATGCAGGAGAGAGATAATACAAATCTTTGTTCAGTTAATTGTGTTGATTTTCTCAGATGTTAATAGGCAGCATCAAAGAGTTTAGTTATAGGTTTTTGACCAAATATTTTTTCTCGAAGGAAGAAAAATTGACCTGTTTCTTAGCATACCGAAGTTTTACATTAGTGAATTATTCTCTATAAATATATATCTGAAATGTTTTACTTTATTAAAGTATATTCTGCTTCAAATATCATTATAATTACAGACAACTGTAAGAATAAATCTAGCAACTACAGAAAAGTACTTATCTTCTAGAATGGCCAGATACTTCTCATTTACTGTTCATAAAATAATAACAGAACAATGTTTGCTCTTCAGGATTTTAGAAATCACTTTGAATAAAATTATTTTAACACTCTATTTTTCTCTTTGGGAATAATCAGAAAAAAAAAGAAAAGACAATAAAGTGGGTCTGGGGAGGGAAATACAGAAATTCTGAATCCATTTTTTTTTGTATGGGATTGTAAAAAAAAGGATTTTGAATATTATTCAATATATTTCCTAATCTGGACTTATTTTGAGAAATAGCTGTTCTCAAAATAAAACAGCCATAGAAGGGAAGAGGAAATGTGCAGCCTCCACCTTCTAATCCTAGTCAGAAGGCCCTGGCCTTTCAGGAAGTCTTGAGAAATTCTCATCTAGACACCATAAAATCCCTATAAAACCACTTGACACCTATTTTGAAAGGACTTTATTTCTAAAATTGGGCTGCTTTTTGCTAAATTAATTCAGAAGGGCATAAACAGAGTATGCATTAAGAAACTGCCATTGCTATAGCAACTGAAGGGAGAATTATAATTAATTATTTTTATCTCATATGTATATTTTGTAGGAACTTTGAAAGGAAGGAAGTGGAACTCAGGAAACTAAGTAATGGACTGGAAGTCATATATGACTTGAAAGCTTTCTTCCTAACTGTTATGTGAATCTGATAAATACTCCACTATCGTTTCTCCATCAATTCCTCCTTCTCACCAACAGGAGGAAATGGTTCTGGCTCAATTCATGGGATTTCTTGGGGAAGTTTCAATAGACTAATGGACTCCAACAGAAAAGTTTGTTCCAACTGAGATCTTTCACAAAATGTTTCATGGTAAATATAGGTCTTATTGTCATACATTCTAAACTCATCAAGTTCTTAAACTTGATGGCAAAATCATCCTCTGAGCTATTTCAAGATATTCTCTTATGAAAAAACAGAAACAAAAAAAAACCCTTAACAGACACTGCATGCTAAATAAACTGAAGACACACAGCTTGGGACTCTAACTGCTTTCCTTTCTACTAACAGATACCGTCACTCTTGCCCAGTTCTGAATCCAATCAAAACTTAGTAAAACATTTTATTTCATCCATTAATGACAGAAAGGAATAAAAGAGAAAGACCTTATAATTATACACCAAATCTAGCAGAAGGTAAGTCTTAAATTAATTAAATTAAACTTTGCAAACAAAACCATACTGTCTTCCAGACTCATCCTGCATATGTATATTGGCCTGCCAGAACTGGTATTTATTATGAGCTATTTGAATTTCAATCATTTATTCACAACCCTTATGTCAGGCTCTCATTAAAATTCATTCACAAGCAACTGGTAGGTAATACTGGCAACCCAATGTGTACCTCCTGCTTTTAACCAGATACTAAAATCCAGTGATGGCTCACTCTTACAAAGTTGCACTTAGGCCTGTGGGTGAAGTCAGAAACTTCCTTCACATAACTTTTTTACAACATACAAAGTAAGTATCATTCTCTGATGTGCAAATTGCACTGATAAGGTGACTCTTTCTGAGGTTAAGTTACATGCCCTGAGCAAACTAATTTTCCCCCTTTCAGTATGTACATAAAATTTATAGCCAGGTGGTAGAGGTCGTAGCACCAATGTGTGCGGTAATCATATCTAGGGCCAAGATACTAGGATTATAAAAACCTCTCAACTTTGATAGTGTGGATGCTACTTGCTCTCGCTGTGGGTACATGCTATCTCCCTCCTCTCCTAATGCTTGAAGGTTGAGTCCACTCTGAACCTTGATCTTACAAGGGCCCAACCACTGGATCCAATCTACAATGTAGCCTAAGCAAACCTTTGGAAAGTAATACAAAATCTACATCCACAACTAATGGACAACTAATGCACCATTACAGATACACACTCATAAATTCTTCTGACATAATGCCAGGAAGTGTGTGTATGGAAAAGGTGTGGCTATACGGGTGTGTGTGTGTATGTATGTGGTGTGTATTAATAAGAGAGATTAATTTTGATAGATTATATAGTTTTATGTTGGATATTCTTTCATTATATTGAATGATTGTATAAGAAATAAGAAATTTGCAAATGTCATTTCCACTTATGAGAGTCAATAAAGAAAATGTAAAATGGCTGACTTTGGATCTCACTTCAGACCTACCTCACAGATTGTCAAATCTTATTTCTCACGCTCATCTTTTAGTTATTCCCTTCAGATCAGGTGTGGTCATAAAGGTAAAAAATAACACCAGTGAAAGATAGACATGACTAGTCATCATACACTAACCAAGAATTCAATGGTATTGAGTGACTTACTTTCCTATTACTGGGTCTTTCATTTATTTTATGCTGAAGCAAATGGCCTAATTTGGGAGACAGAGCAAATGGTGGTCTTTCAAGGGAATACCTGTGTTCCACATTTATATCACATGCCAATACTGAAGGAAGGAACTGTGTATCTTTATTTCCATAACTGTAAAATGTCCACACCTAAGCTGCAAACTTCCTAACCTTATTTCAAGCTTACACAGTGAGACAGGTCTGGGACAACCCAGCATCCAACTTGAGAGGCCATTAATCATTTTAAGGATCTGTAAGTGTTTCTTTTGAATTACCCTCCCTCAAACAGGAGTAATGGATCTCCATTTTTCTGAGAGGTGAAAGTTGTCTGGGATTGCTGCCAAAGAAGCTCTGAAGAGAAAGGCCACATCAACTATGCTGAACAGAAAGAGAGAACTATGCTGTAAAATCATCGAGCGACCCAAATAAAATGATACAGAGAATCTTCAGGAAGGATTAAAAAGCACTTTACCTTAGAATCCCTGCCTATGGGACTGGGAAGCTTTCCTTGTTGTTCTCAGTTACTCTCAGCTATTTCCTGTCCTGAGATGAAGCAGGGACCCCCTTTTTTTAGGGGCCTGTGGACCTCCAAGAATGGAAATAAAGTAAAATCCCGAATTCCTTCAAGGGAAATTCCAGGTATCTAGTTAGCTAATCACAGAAGCAAATAAGTGACTTGTTAAAGACTTGTTACAACCAGGTGGTAGAGGTTGTGCTGCTACCTCTACCACCTGGTTGTAATAGGGCTGGGTGAAGTGGCATATGCCTGTAATTCCAGCACTTTGGGAGGCCGAGGTGGGTGGATCACCTGAGGTCAGCGGTTCGAGACCATCCTGGTCAACATGGTGAAACCCCATCTCTACTAAAAATACAAAAATTAGCTGGGCGTGGTGGCAGGTGCCTGTAATCCCAGCTATTCGGGAGTCTGAGACAGGAGAATCGCTTGAACCCGGGAAATAGAGGTTGCAGTGAGCCAAGATCATGCTATTGCACTCCAGCCGGGATGACAAGAGTGAGTCTGTCTCAAAAAAAAAAAAAAGAAGGTAATATTAGACTAAAACTATAGTCAAGGAAGTTAGAGTTCACAGATGTTTGCTTTCCTTACAGAAACTAAAAATAACATTTTAACATGTGTCCCTGAGTTGTCTTCCAGGGACTCAGACCCCCAGTGAGGACACCCACCAAATCGATCCAATGGCCTGTAGACCTCAGATAAGGGAAAATTGAAGACTAAACTTTGACCATCATTTTTTCTTGCTGAGAGGCTTGGAGAAAATCACACCCCTCAGCTAGGTAGCACTTTTCTGCTGACCCCAAATTTTTAAACAAAGCTTCTATTCCTTAACCAATTGCAAATCAGAAAATCTCTGAAACTACCTGTGACCTATAAGCCTCTGCTTCAAGATACCCCACCTTTTAGGCCAAACCCAATGTGTAACCTCCACGTATTGATTTATGATTTTACCAGTAGCTTCTGCTTTCCCTAAATTTACTCCTGCCTTTCAGGGTTTGAGTGTTTAGCTGCCTGGTCCTCCTTGCTTGCCTGGTCCTCTGCAAAGTCCTTTCTTTTTTTTTTTTTGAGACAGAGTCGCTGGAGTGCAATGGTGCGATCTCAGCTCACTGCAACCTCTGCCTTCCGAGTTCAAGCTATTCTCCTGCCTCAGCCTCCCGAGTAGCTGGGATTATAGGCGCCCGCCACCACGCCTGGCCAATTTTGTATTTTTAGTAGAGACAGGGTTTCGCCACGTTAGTCAGGCTGGTCTTGAACTCCTGACTTTAGGTGATCCACCCCCCTCGGCCTCCCAAAGTGCTGGGATTACAGACACGAGCCACCGCGCCCGGCCATGCCTTTCTTTCTACTGCTGCAAAACCTTAAACATCTGGTTTTACTGCACCAGGTGAGTGGACCCCAGTTCGGTTCTGTAACTTTGCCACAGTTACCAAACTGCATACATTTCACAAATTTCCTGTCTCAAGATTCGTAAACATATTGTTTCCTTTTCCTGAAAGGTCCTTTTCCTCAGTATCGACATATTACGTCTTCTAAGCACAGGTCATACGTAGCTTCCTCTACAGAACCCTCCATCTGTCCTAGCCTTCTCTTCCTATGCTTAAAACCTCAACGTTACTGTCAATCTATCTTCTTGCTCTCTAATCCTTCTGAGGAATAAAAAAGTATTCTGAGGAATAAAAAAGAATATTGAAAGCTTGCCATCACTACCTACTAGATTTTAGCCCTGTCATGCTTTCCTTAATTTATTATCCATTGAATTACAATTTTTATATTAGAATAATTTTTCCCTTATTGAGTTTCAAAAATCTTGTCTCATGCAGCCATCTGAATAACTTTATTCAGTAAGACGTTGGCTAGATGCAGTGGTTCACACCTGCTATCCCAGCACTTTGGGAGGCCAAAGTCAGAAGATTGCTTGAGTCCAGGAGTTGGAGACTAGCCTGGGCAACATATTGAGACTCTGTCTCTACAAAAAAGTTAAAAAATTAGCTGGGCTTGGTCGTATGTGCCTGTAGTCCCATCTACTTGGGAGGCTGAGGTGGGAGAATCGCTTGGGCCCAGGAGGTTGAGGCTACAGTAAGCTGTGGTTATGCCACTGCACTCCAGCCTGAGTGACAGATGGGGACCCTGTCTCAAAAAATTCAAATAAAATAAAATAAAATAAAATAAGAAGTTTATATCAGTTTAACAGATAATAAACTAAAGCTCAGTGTACATATGTAACTTTCCAAAGATCACTCAATCAACAAGAGATGGAATCAGCTCTCTGATTCCAAATCTATTACTCTTTTCACTGAACCATGATGCTTTCATCACATGAGATTAACATGTGACTTCAAATTTATTACCAATGAGCTTCAAGTAACTTCTTAAGATTAATCTTTAAACTAGAACCACAGTCCTATGTTATTTACAGAAGTAAAAATTACCTTTGAAATAAACCTCCAATATATTTAGAAAAATTGATATGCCCAAACTTCTGTGAGACAGATCCATAAGTAATTAGTAAATAAGGAGCTGACAACTAGTGATGATAGTAACACATTAACTGACTAGCAGTCAGTTGCCATGAGATGTATTTTGCTCTTATGATTTTGCATGTATTAGTTAGAAGGAAAAATTTCCTTGTCCACCAAAAAGCTCATTAGTACTAAGCAAAAACTTGGGTGCCAAGCAAGGGCTCAGCTAATTCTCCTTACTCTTAAACAAATCATTAGATTCTTTATTCTACTCAAAGTCATTCAGTAAGATGTCCTTAATGCAGAGGTTAAATAAGTCAGTTCTGGAGAACAGGAAGAATTAATTTGCTTTTCATAAATAAACAAATTTATTTTCAGGTTGACACATTTTTTCAACACAGTTGTTCACTGAGGTGGAAATTTTTTTTTCTTGATTCGATTTGATAACAATTTGAAAGCTTCAATTACATTTCTCCATCTGTGTTTGGACTTCAAAAAGCCTAAATTTTGCAGCAGGGAGACTTAGTCACATCTCCATTGACCAACATTTCCCCAATAATCTAATAGACTGCTCTTGGTTGGAAAATGAAGTAAACAAACAGGCAAAATTCTTCTATTTCTTGACTTTCTTAAGGTTTGGTACATGGAGCAGCAAAGCATATAGTAGGCGCCATGAAGTAGTGGGGGGGCACTGGACTGTGCTGGAAACTCGCATTCTGGTTCCAGCTCAGCACCCAAGAGCCAGCGGTGTGACTTTAAGGAGGTCAGCCAATCTCTGCCAATCTCTGCAAAGTTCAATCAACGAAATGTCTGGACAAGGATTCTTACTAAATTCTTCTCTCCTCTATGATTGGTTGCAATGAGCTTCATATGAATTGTGTGTAGGCCTTGGCAGGGCAATGCTGTTTGATTCAAAACTCAAAAGCTCAGTAAGTGGCTTTCGCTTTTTCAGCCTAACACGTCTTAGGAAGGATTATATATATATATGGATTCACCCTGAAATTTCTTTGAAATTCAAGAACGCCCTAATGAGACACATACTTTGTGACTCAAGATGTGATATTTGTCTGTTTTTCTTCTTAGTAACAATGTAGGAGGAAGCTATAAAAATCTGAGTGGGAAAAACGTTCTTAAATTAGCTGCCATAGTGGTATTGGTTAGTCACAAGAAACCTAAATTACATAGCAGCTTGAAACCACCCTATGTATTTGTCAAAACTGAACAGAGTAGATACACAGGGCTGATTGAATGCTTTCTCATCATATAATGTAAACCATAGATTCAGGTTCAGTATGCAGGAATTGAATTAAAAGAGAACCAGAATTTAGGTAGAAAATGGAAAATTAGTTTGTAAGTACCTTTTATTCAGAAAATAAGGGTCTATGGAAAAAAATCACAAGACAGTAAAAGACATAAAAAATTTCAGAGTGAAATGTGATATAACCAAAGAATTCAACTCCTACCAATATCAGAATGTTGCTGTTAAAATATTTCCTATTACTGCTAAGCTTATGAAATCATATGATCAATGACAGAAGAAATTGGAATGAAAGAAAATTGATTCTGTACACACATCTGTGTTCAGCTTCAGCTGAGATAATTGACAATTCGGCCAGTTTAAATTGAAAAGGAAAATACCTATGTAACGTAATAGTTTCCTTGTCTACACAAGATGAACAAACTTCTTAGCGGTCAGGTTTTAAGACAAACGTATAAAAATACTACTACCTCACATTCAGTATTCCTCACAGCTTTTCAGAAAATTTTTAAACGTATTTAAAATGTATGAGATGCTCACAGGAACTCTGTGATTAGACAGACCCAGTATCCTCACCTCTCCGTGCGCATGCGAAATCTACAGCACAGAAAGGTTAAGGGTCTTCGCCAGGTTCATGTTATTGTAGGCGGAGGTAGGACTCCATTGGACCCATGCCCTCTGAGTATGAAATCCTTCTATTCTAATTTTCCAGAAATGACTTGACTAGAATATGTCCTTTAAGATCCACTTGTAGGGCTGCCTTGTTTTACATTTTTTGTATGGGCATAATAATAAGCTATATAGTTTCTCAAGGTTCAATCCCTTTTTTAAAAAGGATTTAATAATGACCAAAAAGTACAACATTTCCCTGAACAGCTTCCCTTTCAGGTGACATCACTTTCCTTTCCATCCATTCACAAAAGACACTGTTAAGGGCCAGGTGCAGTGGCTTATGCCTGTAATCTCAGCACTTTGGGAGGCTAAAGCAGGTGGATCACTTGAGGTCAGGAGTTTGAGACCAGCCTGACCAACATGGCGAAACCCTGTCTCCACTAAAAATACAAAAATTACCCAGGCATGGTGGCTTGTGCCTGTCGTCCCAGCTACCTGGGAGGCTCAGGTAGGAGAATCACTTGAACCTGGGAGGCATGGGTTGCAGTGAGCCGAGACTGGGCCACTGCACTCCAGCCTGGGCAACAGAGCAAGATTCCATCTCAAAAAAAAAAAAAAATAGATACTGTTAGGGTATTATGTGATGCTGGAATTTTAAGTTCAGCAATAACTTTAGTTCAGGAAGAGAATAATGAAAATATATCTTCAAACAGCTGAGCAGGGAGACAGCATAAAAATGAACTCCCTGAGTCTGGGCATGGTGGCTCATGCCTGTAATCCCAGCATTTTGGGAGGCTGAGGCAGGTGCATCACCTGAGGTCAGGAGTTTGAGACCAGCCTGGCCAACATGATGAAACCCTATCTCTACTAAAAATACAAAAATTAGCGAGGCGTGGTGGTGGGCACCTGTAATCCCAGCTACTCAGGAGGCTGAGGCAGGAGAATTGCTTGAACCCAGGAGGCAGAGGTTGCAGTGAGCTGAGATTGCGCCACTGCACTCTAGCCTGCGTGACAGAGTGAGACTCTGTCTCAAAAAAAAAAAAAAAAAAAAAAAAAAGAACTCCCTGGTAACTGGTCTCTAAAAATTGAAACAAGAGCTACTCTTCCTGTTTTACCCCGTGATTTTTTTATAAGCCTGATTTTCCCCTAACCATTCACTCAGTTGTTCCTGCAGTGTCTGTGTGTGATGGGTGACAGGATCATTTTAAAGGATTTGCTTTCGCAGGCAAACTCCTCAGTCTAGATAACAAAATTAAATTATTTGCTAGTAGACATAGTTTGCACAGTGCCTGTTCACTGAAGCAGGCAAAAAGATAAGCTGCTGATGTCACCCATGCTGCGTCACAGGCAGCTTATTTCCTAGGAAACTCCCAGGCAAGAAAGGAAGCAGCTTATTAGAGACAGGCAAAGCTCATTGTTTAAATGAGAGTTTTCTAATCCTTTCCCTTTCTACCACTCCTAGTCTCAAAAGCACTGGCAAGCATTTGTCATAAAATGTCACTGGCACTTTGCTGCTAATCTATTTGATAATGCCTATTTGTGGCTCCTGCTATAGAGCATTTCAGGACAAGAGCACTACTAACTTTTCAAAATATCTTTCCTAGAATTTACTTTGAAAGGGAGGATTTAAAGAAGCCAGCTAATTAAACGGGTCCAGTCTCAAACTGATCTCTAGCCAGGATTCAGAGGCAGCACTGACATTGAACAGTGTAAAAGTTGTGTTGCACAGATGGTAGATATGTGACTTCTGCTGTTATCTCATTTATCTGGATAGTCTGCAACTCTTGAGATTTAACTAGCAGGATGACCCCACTGCCACAGGCAAGATCTGACAAAATCTCTGAATGCATTTGAACAGTAATCTTGATAAAGCTTGGCTCAATTTCATACAGATGACAACCTTACATTTAGAAGTTCTGCCCTTATTAAGCATGCAAAAGCCTATCAAAGGAACAAGAAAACAAGAAGGAAAACAGAATTCAGGGCCTATGTTTCCAATTTCAGTTGGGTAAATAAGAAAAAGTGGTAAAAATTTTAGATCAAGATTTTGAATTGAATACCCACGTTTCTCTTTTCTCCATACTCAAATTCCATTAAAAATGCAATTTAAAGCTTCAAAAAGGTATCTATTCACTAACACTACTGAGAAAGGGGTGACAAATTAACAAGCTCATGATTTAAAGTATTTTTGTAATGCATAAAACACATTGGATTTTATTATTATTATTATGAACAGTCAAGGGATGTATTACACAGGAAGCACACAGAACGATGCAATAGAGATGAGAGATTTTTATCTGGCTGAGTTCTCAGCAACTCAATCTCAAGGCAGGCAGTTATGAAAATGGAGAAATGTAGTGGAACAGATATAAAAATATTTAATTGAGAAGAGTTAACAGAAAACTCGTACAATTTCAGCTGCCCCTGCCCCACCTTCCTTTCATGAGCAACAACAGAGGTTGTATCTAACACAGAATTTATCTCTAAAGGAGTGGTATCTATCCCCCAGGAAAAGACTTCCAGAACTTCCCAACCATTGTGTGCCATGAATGGGTTATGGGTAGTGTGGCCACGTAACTTGTTCTTCAAATCTAAAGACTTTTGAGAGTGAAGGAGAGTGTTATTAATAACTATTCTGGGACAACAGGTATAAACAGACTGTCACAGGCAAACGTGCAAGTATAGACTTGCTAGTCATGTGTGTCCTGAGATACTGACCCTTTCAGCTCTTGGGTAAACTGAGGCATCCAGAGGTCCCGGGCCAGAGTGAGCAACCTCAATCTATTACCACAATGTACCACCAAATATTTTCTCTGTGTTATGCAAAAAAGAAAAAAAAAAGATTGGGAGCACTGTGTTGAAGAAGTCACATACCCACGGCCCTTCCGTATGTTCCATTTGGCTACTGACAATTTTTAAAACATGGGCTCAAAATTTAGCAATCAGGAAGCTGCATATAAAAATCTGCATTTGCCATTCAATGGGGTATCCATCCATACTATACCCACATTCTTTTCTGGAAACAATCCAGTGGGGGCAGATCAGAGGCAAAATTCTCTCACCAGGAAGCTTCACTTGTTTATCTAACCTGCTTGTCTCAAATAGTCCATGAAACTTGTTTCCACTATTAATAGGCACTTCAGAGTAAATCCCTCCCCATTTTGGCCTGGAGATTGGGAGGGTGTGGCTGACCCGTTTCACAGCTGCAGACCCTAAAGTAAAGTTGTCTCGCCGGCCCAGATCAGATCTTTTAAATGGGGAGGCATGAGAAGCCACCTTTAACAATCTACCTGGTCTTTCATTTAAAAATAAGATTAGCCACCCAAACACCACAAGATATTTGTGTAAAAAACAGAAGCAAAGAAAGAGAAGAGCTAAAGTTCCAAGATAAATCAAGAAATCAACTGGATTTCCCTCACCACTTTTCCACACCATTCCATATACTACTTCATATCATTCTCTTCATGAGGACACTGGCCACTCTGACATTACCCAGCTTATTTATTTGTTCATTGATTGCCTCCTGATTAGAGAGTTATCTCCACAAGAAGGATGATTTTAACGGTTGTTTATTCATACATGCGTTGCCCCTAAAATAGAGGCTAGTACAGAAGCAGCACTATAAATATATTATTTAATGGCATGGAAATAATCACTAAATGAAATACAGGCAGAAATGGTTAAACATGCCTTCCCTTAGGCAGAGCAAGTCTAGAAGTAGGGATGAAGAATAATCTTTTATCTATTAATTTTAAACATTGTATACAACTTTGATTTTTATTATTATATGCATAAATTATTTTTATAACAATTCAAGAAACAAAGAATGAAAATAAACTATTCATCAAGTTAAAACAATCTTTGCTTCCTAAGCTTGGAATTCTTCTCTAACATGGTAACCTAAAATACACATCTCTGAGGAACCCAGAGATTTTACCTGAACAACCCAAGTAATTAATTATTTCTTGCCTTGTTTGTTTACAGGGTTGGTCTTGAACTTCTCAACCACTTCTCAGTCTACTGGCTGAAAAGTAGACAAGTAACAAGTATAGATTCTGAAGTCAAAGGGCCTTGGATTCAAATCCTCACTTTATCATTTGTTACCTGTTTGTCTTCAGCTCTCTATGCATCAGTTAGTTCCCATTCATAAAATGAGGTCTTGGTTAAAATGAAAAATGTTAACATGAAAAAGCAATTGACCATGCCCTGCGCATTAAGCGCTCAATAAACAACAGTTACTTCAGTAATTATATTTTGTATTTTGTATGCTTCTATATGTTCAAACAATTTAAATATCTGAAATAGACAGTAGGTCATCATCTTTTCTAGGATCATTCATTACCCACCACCTACATGTCAGGAACTGTAATGAACTTTGGGGAGATAAATAAAAATAAAATAAGGATATAAACTGTGGACATGAGATGTTTAGCTCTATGCTCTTCATTATCTCATATTCCTCAGATTCCTAAAGGTGAAAATGACAGATGGCAAATAGCTAAAGCTACTATGAATACAGATTTGTCACTGCCACACAACTCTGATTTTGTTTATATGCTTCCTTCTCAATCTCTACTTTTATTGGATCCATGAGTTTTAAGATTAGTCACTCAACTGTTTTGCATCAGCATGTAAGCATAAATTAATTGTATAATATTAGTCTCACACTCCACTTCTATCAGATCTCAGGCACCCAAGTTAGGATAAGTTTAGGAAAAAAATCAAAAAAGAATTACTGGGCCTGCAATCCCAGTACTTTGGAAGGCCAAGGCGGGCGGATCACGAGGTCAGGAGATCGAGACCATCCTGGCTAACACAGTGAAACCCCGTTTCTACCAAAAATACAAAAAAAATAATTAGCCGGGCATGGTGGCGGGCTGTAGTCCCAGCTGCTCGGGAGGCTGAGGCAGGAGAATGGCGTGAACCCAGGAGGCGGAGCTTGCAGTGAGCCGAGATCGCGCCACTGCACTCCAGCCTGGGCAACAGAGTGAGACTCCGTCTCAAAAAAAAAAAAAAAAAAAAAGAATTACTGGAAGGCATTGGAAGATGTGCTGCCCCAGGAAGAGCAATTAAAAAAAAAAAAAGTCAACCAAAAAACTTAGGCGCTTCCTATAAGCAAATGGTTTTCTTGTGTTATGCAAAAACAAAATAGTCTATAGGCATTAGCTAAGAAAATGAATAAGTTATTATTTTCAAAAAATGCTAGCCTCATACTCAGTATATTTCTATTCTCAATAATTTGATTATCTTCTATAAAATAGAAATAGGTGAGTTCTGACATGATGGACTTCCCGAAGTCACTATTTCATACTCCAACTCTAAAAATTAAACACATTTTTTATAAATTAAATTTATGAGTTGAAAAATTACAAGGGGTGCCCGTGGTAAACAATAACCAAAGAGAAATCCTGGAAAGAGAGAAAGCAGAGGAATTAGATTCAAGAAGAAGACAAACGCATAGCAGAAGCCTCCTGCAAAAAGTGGAAGTGGCTCTGAGCACATCCTGAGTATGGATAGTCAGATATTGGGCTCTGGCACCTGCAACAAAGGAACTAACTAGGTGGATACTTCAGCGAGAGCAGCTGGTAGATTGACTTTTCCACATCTCTGTCCCTCACCAACAAAAACAGAGCCTCTTGTTCCCGGTTGGGAACATAGGTAGAAGAAGTATGTCCAGTTTCAGGTGACTGGGGACATTCAGAAGGAATGAGGAACCTACGTGCCTCAAAGGATAGTAAAATAACGAACAGAGTATCCCATTCAGGAACACTTTCTTCCCGGCCCCATTCCATCCTCTCATTCTTGGGAGGAATATTTACTCTCCAATTTGCCACAGTCTCTACTACCCACTCTATTTGTTTATTTTAGCACTCCAGTCCCATAGGCATTTGAGTTGTGCCCAGAAAACTACTGGCCATTCTTTGTATAGTCTTGAAAGCAGCAGTGAATTAAAATGGGCTCTAACAAAAATATCACGTGTGTTTGTGTTGATCAGGTGACAGGCTGAACTGCAAAAAGCCCCATTTGATAAAATAACTGGCCTTAGCTGTAGGGCTTTACTAAACCAATAATTTGATTTGCTGAGTCCAAAAATAACCGTGTGAACCATCTAGCAAGAAACAGAAAGAATTATGTAGGAGGATTTTCAGAGCCTCTGCAAAGATGGGTTGATCCATCTCCTGAAGGAGCTTGTAGGGGCGAACAAAATATGCTATTAAACTGAAAGGACTTTACATTGTAGGAAATAAGATCTGGGTTATTTTTAAAAGCCTGTTGGCCTGGCAAGGTGGCTTATGCCTGTAATCCCAGCACTTTGGGAGGCCGAGGCGGGCGGATCATCTGAGGTCAGGAATTTAAGACCATCCTGGCCAACATGGTGAAACCCCATCCATCTCTACTAAAAATACAAAAAATTAGCCGGGTGCGGTGGCGCATGCCTGTAATCCCAGCTACTCAGAAAGCTGAGGCAAGAGAATCGCTTGAACCCAGGAGGCAGAGGTTGCAGTGAGCTGAGATCGTGCCACTGCACTCCAGTCTGGGCAACAAGAGTGAAACTCCATCTCAAAAAAAAAAAAAAGAAAAAGAAAAAAAAAAGTCCTCCTATCTAAGTCCCCTTTGTTTCTGTGCTTATGTGGTTTCTGAGCAATGACTTATCAACTGAAGTGCTCCCTTTCAACAAATTATTATAAATGGTTGTGTTTATAAGAGATAAAACCTTATTTCAAACTCAAATTGTAACAAAATATCAGGAAGCCCCTGCCATCTGGCTGTACAGAACCAATGTTGAGAGTTAAAACTACAGTAACCAAATATCTTGTGATCTAGAGACTGATAACTAGACAGACTCAAAGTTAATCAAATAAATGAAATAATATTCTGAAATTACTCCCAAATTAGAACACTACACAGGCAATACACTAAATGTCTGATGTTTGAGTTATTACGTACACTTAAAGAGTGTAAACATAACATAAAGATCTCAAAACTTACAGAAGAGGGAATTCTTTCCTTAAAATTGTTTAATGGCTTTGTCCACAAAGGTGAAAAGAATACTAATATGGTGCAAATGACTATGCAAATTTTTTTTGGAGACGTAGTCTCATTCTTGTCCCCCAGGCTGGAGTGTGGTGGCGCGATCTCAGCTCACTGCAACCTCTGCCTCCTGGGTTCAAGTGATTCTTCTGCCTCAGCCCCCCAAGTAGCTGGGATTACAGGCATGCGCCACCATGCCTGGCTAATTTTTGTATTTTTAGTAGAGACGGGGTTTTACCATGTTGGCCAGGCTGGTCTAGAACTCCTGACCTCAGGTGATCCACTCGCCTCGGCCTCCCAAAGTGCTGGGATTACAGGCATAAGCCACTGCGCCCGGCCTAACTACACAAATTCTTAACTAAAAGTTAAAAAATTAAGCCACTGGTTGGTGTTGTACAAAAGAAAAATGTCATTTTACTTGAGGCCAATGTAGCTTTAGAATAAAGAATAACTTTTGCAATTTAGATTTTAGAAGCTCCTAGAATACATTAGCATCCCAGTTATCTGAAGGTTTTTTAAATGTATATTTCCAAGAGCTTTGCTTATAAAAACTTCAACCAATGAAACTGCTCCTAAGTTAGTCAAGATTCAATGCTACATGTCTGAAGAACTAAAACTTAATTAAAATATTCTCAAAGTATAATCCATGTAGGTTGTGTATACAATTGTTCCTTAGTATTCAATGGGAATTTGTTCCTCTCTGTGGACTGGTCCTCCCTGTGGATACCAAAATCCACAAGATGCTCAAATCCTTGATATAAAATGGTGTAGTTATTTGCATATATATCACTAAGGAAAACTCAAGCTGGAAACTGCTTAGGGCAAACCTGCCTCCCATTCTATTCAAAGTTATCCTTCTGCTCACTGACATAAGTGCATATCTGATTGCCTCCCTTGGAGAGGCTAATCGGAAACTCAAAAAATGTAACTGTCTGTGTCTCACCTATCTGTGACCTGGAAACTCCCTCCCCACTTGGAGTCTTCCTGCCTTTGCTTCAAGTTGTCCCGCCTTTTCAGACCAAACCAATGTACCTCTTACATATATCGATTGATGTCTCATGGTCTCCCTAAAATGTGTAAAACCAAAGATGTGCCTGGACCACCTTGGGCACATGTCATCAGGACTTCCTGAGGCTGTGTCACACACGTGTCCTCATCCTTGGCAAAATAAACTTTCTAAATTAACTGAGACCTGTCTTAGATTTTATGGGTTCACAACATCTTATGGGCAAAATTTTCTATGGTCATAAAAAATAAAAATTGCCCCCACAGAAACTTTAAACCTGAGGCAGATCTTCCTCCCTTCTAATCAGTATCCTAATTCTTCCTAGCGTGTGAATGCACGAGCATCATCAGGAATCAGCCTAAGCTGATAATATATAGTACTGTCCAACAGAAACACAATGCAAGCCATAAATACGAAACACATATATAATTTAAAATTTTCTAGTATCACATTTTAAAAAGTAAAAAGAAATCATTTATTTGTTAGTAATATATTTTAACTCAACAGATCCAAAAATATTATCATTCTCACATGTAATCCAGATAAAATAGTATTTAATTGCTATCAGTGTCTTTAATATAACATTAATAGTAGTATCATTAATGTAATATTAAATTAAGGTATAATATATAACTTATAAAATATGATAATAATATATTAATTATTGATATTACTTTTTGTTTTTGTGCTAAGTCTTTGAGCATGTCTCAAAGCAATCTGGGCACATTTTAAGTGTTCAATGGCCACATGGGGCTAGGGGCTGCCATATTGGATGGCACAGAACTTGGAATACTGGTTCTCTAACTATACTGCCCCCCGCTATCCCACTTCCACCCAGCCTCCATCCCCCCAGTTGCTTTCAAAACCAGGAAAACACAATGTGCAGCAACACTGAAGAGTCAAATAGCCTAGACTGCCACTGCTTGGTAATTTTCCTCTCAGTTTCAGAATTCTGGTTTGAACATCCTTTCATTTTTTTTTCCACTTTGAAATGAGTATTTGAAAGGGAGAAAGAAAATTGGTATATATAATTGTCCCTCTAATCACTTTCTCACTGTTCAGCAAAACCTGGAATCAGGTTTTGCCTTGCAGTTGATTTTACCTCCACCACCTCATAGTATACTTGTATTTAAGCTAAACACTTACAGTGATAACAGTAATGTTGGTTAAAAAAAAAAAAAGTTAAGTCACAGGTTGACGGCTATTCTGGCACAGGCTTGGGAAATAAAACTCTTTTATCTGGAACTCTCTACCTGTGAATACTGAGAAACAGGTAAGTCTGGCAACATAGCATTTTCGCCAGAATACTTGTCAAGTGGATTTCCGCCTTGCCTTGTCCTTCTACCTCACCTCTTCTGGCTTTCTAACTGATTGTCTGCTGCCTGCCTGGAATCCCTACTGGCCTTAGACACCCAGTCAAAAGCTGGTCTCTGAGTCAAAGTAGCATTCGGGCAACAAAGCACCAAATGCTGTTGGCTCCCGAGAATGTGAGTGGGTCTTGAAGGTCTTAGCTTTTCTGAGTTTGGTTCCATTCTAAAGGAATTTCAGCAAGCAGAAGATTTATCAGATTGATTTAGAAATGCAGCCTTCGTAAACTGCATATTAAGCATGTTAAATTCTGCCACATGCTTGAAAACCAAAGCTACAAAATACTTCTATTACGTTAGCATTTTTTAGAGGTAGCATGTTAGAGGACCCAGGAAGACAGAAAGGTTAAGTGCCATGTCACAGAGCTAAGCAGACCATCAGAAAGGAGAATAGGAACCAGTTCTGCAGATGCCTGACCCAGCACCCTTGCCACCAACAAATTACACTACCTTCAGGTCTAGTTCTCATCCTTTCTACTCTAGTGGAAATTAATAGAATTAGTAGTCTTTTTGTTTTTTCTGAAAGACAGCATTAGGAATATCTATCAAAATTTCAAACAGGACTATTCTTAACTCATTTATTGACTCATTCATTTCACCTATAAGAATGTATCCTACAAAAGCACACACATGCCCAAAGACATTTGAATAAGGATGTTTGTTACGACATTCTTTATGACAGTGAAACATTGAAATCAACTTAAATGTCACTTGCTTTTTAAAAGAATGACATAGATCTGTACATACTGATGTTGGAAAGATCTCCCACACAGAAATAAATTAAAAATTCATCATGCAAAAGTAGTTCTAGCATGATTCCATTTATACAGAAGGGAAAAATACAAATACATGTGTGTAAATTCATAGTAAATGTGTGAAGGAATATTTGCAAAGCTGTTAAAAGTGCTTGTTTCCAGCCGGGCACAGTGGCTCACACCAGTAATCCCAGCACTTTGGGAGGCTAAGGCGGGCGGATCACGAGGTCGGGAGATCAAGACCATCCTGGCTAACTCAGTGAAACCCCTTCTCTACTAAAAATACAAAAAATTAGCCAGGCATGGTGGCAGGTGCCTGTAGTCTCAGCTACTTGGGAGGCTGAGGCAGCAGAATGGTGTGAACCCAGGAGGCGGAGCTTGCAGTGAGCCGGGATCGCGCCACTGCACTCCAGCCTGGGCGACAGGGTGAGACTCCATCTCAAAAAAAAAAAAAAAGTGGTTGTTTCTGCTAAATGCAGGGGACTTTGGGGATGTGCTTTTATATCATTTGACACTGTTACTGGAGAACAAATTCCCATAGTACGTATGAAATTAAACAAACATATTTAGAAAACTATTTTCTAACCTCATTATAAACAAGCCAGAATATTCACAAAGGGCATGCTTATTTAGAAATGTAGATGTTCTTTTAAATAATAATAAATGAAGATTTTTTTAAAGTCCTGTTATGCTAAGAACTTGATTATAAGTCATTTGAGTATGGCTGAAAAAAAAAAAAACTAAAGAATGATCAGCAAGTTAATTATTAAAATTATTCATATTTTCTCAAGGTTAATTCTGTTGACTGTTTAGTGTTACAAAAGAAATAAAAAACAACTATGTATGATATAATTTCAAGAGGCTTTGAATGTTTACATTTTTAAAGTAGGCTTGTAAATTATAGTCAAAATAATAAAAATAAATTGCTCAGCCTGTGGGTTAAGGTAAGGAAATAAAAAGTGATTCAAATATGTCACCTTATGCCAACCGATGATACATTTCACAATATCTGATTTTGTAGAATCAGAGGCAGGACTCATATTCACCTGTGACAAGTTGGAAAGTAGAACCAGGAATGCATGGGACAAAAAAAAACTTCCATTCACACCATATATGAACTGGGACATGTACAAGAAGAGTGGGCATCTGGGTCTTCAGTAGTAGGGACTTGGAAAAACTTTGCAGAGAAAGTGGTGTAAAGAACAATCAAGTCACCAAGTAGAGAAGATGGGGCACTCTTCCAAGTAAAGGGGAGGATAATATTGGCAAAAGCATAGATGCTAAGAACTTAGTAGATCTTGAAAATTTTCAGCAGTGCTAGGACTTAGAGTTTGTTGAGAAGTTGATTGGAGATGGTGCTGAAAATGGGGAATGGAAGCAGATAATCAAGGACCCTCATAAACCAGACAAACGAATTTGGACCTTTCATGTATTAGTCCTGTGCAGACCAGTATGGGAGGTACCGATCCACATGTGGCAATGAGTACTTAAAATGTGGCTAAACCAAATTAAGGTGTGCTATAAATGTAAAGTAATACACACCAGATTTCAAAAGCTTACTACAAAAAAATTTGTAAAATACCTCTTTTTTTTTTACTGATTGCGTGTTGAAATGATAACGTTTTAGATATATTGAGTAAGTAAAATATACTGTATTATTAACATGAATTTCACCTGTCTTTACTTTTTTTAACTGATTACTGAAAAATTTAAAATTACATATGTGGCTAGAATTATATTTCTACTTGACAATGCTGCTTTAGAGTTACATGTTTTAACAGAGTAGCGAAAAGGTGGGATTTGCATTTTACAACTATCCTTCTGGCAAAAATGTGAAGGACAGTTTGTAGGGAAACCAAATAGGGGGCAGGAAAGACAGTTCCCAGCTATTAAAATAGTCCAAGGAGATATGATGAAACCTTCTCAAGAGTGCTGGAAACAAAATAAAGAAATGGATTCTATCTCTGGGCTATAGTGAATGAAGGGTTGAAAAGAAGATATTTTATCCTTCTTGCTTGGATGTCTGGGTTCCTGATGATTTGATTCAATTAGAAGATAATGACAACAGGAAGATCTAGTTGCTATGGAGTTTAGGTAAAGATGATTATATTTTTACAGAATATGTTGTGGTGCTTGTGGTACCCAAAATATACACTTTTCAATAGACATAAAAAAAATGCAGGAGTTCCAATAAAAGTTTTGGTTGGATGGAGAGACATGTGATTCATCAGTGCATGCATAGTAGCAGATGTCATAAGTATAGATAACATTGCTGGGTAGCTGCCTATTGCAGGAAGTCAGGGACCCCAAACGGAGGGACTGGCTGAAGCCATGGCAGAAGAACATGGATTGTGACAATTTCATGGACATTTATTAGTTCCCCAAATTAATACTTTTATAATTTCTTATGCCTGTCTTTATTGCAATCTCTAAACATAAATTGTGAAGATTTCATGGACACTTATCACTTCCCCAATCAACACCCTTGTGATTTCCTATGCCTGTCTTTACTTTAATCTCTTAATCCCGTCAGCTGAGGAGGATGTATGTTGCCTCAGGACCCTGTGATAATTGCGTTAACTGCATGAATTGTAGAGCATGTGTGTTTGAACAATATGAAATCTGGGCACCTTGAAAAAAACAGGATAACAGCAATGTTTAGGGAACAAGAGAGATAACCTTAAACTCTGACCACCAGTGAGCTGGGTGGAACAGAGCCATATTTCTCTTCTTTAAAAAGCAAATGGGAGAAATATCACTGAATTCTTTTTCTCAGCAAGGAACATCCCTGGGAAAGAGAATAAGCCCCTGAGGGTGGGTCTATAGATGGTCCCCTTGGGTGTGGCCGTCTTCTATGGTCAAGGCTGTAGGGGTGAAATAAACCCCAGTCTCCCATAGCGCTCCCAGGCTTATTAGGAAGAGGAAATTCCTGCCTAATAAATTTTGGTCAGACTGGTTGCTCTCAAAACCCTGTCTCCTGATAAGATGTTATCAATGACAATGGTGCCCGAAACTTCATTAGCAATTTTAATTTTGCCCCGGTCCTGTGGTCCTGTGATCTCGCCCTGCTTCCATTTGCCTTGTGATATTCTATTACCTTGTGAAGTACGTGATCTTTCTGACCTACACCCTATTCGTACACTCCCTTCGCTTTTGAAAATCCCTAATAAAAACTTGCTGGTTTTGCAGCTTGTGGGGCATCACGGAACCTACCGACATGTGATGTCTCCCCTGGACACCCAGCTTTAAAATTTCTCTCTTTTGTACTCTGTCCCTTTATTTCTCAAACTGGCTGATGCTTAGGGAAAACAGAAAAGAACCTACATGACTGTCGGGGTAGGTTCCCCGATAGCTTCCCTTTTTGAAAAGAATACAGAACTCTGAGGAATACCAACATTTATGGGGAGAGTAAAACATCTGTTGGGAGATTAGGAAAAAGAAGCCAGAGGGACTGGAAGAGAACAAGGAAATACTGTTCCAAAAGCCTAGCAAGAAGTATTCAAGGACAGGGTAGTCACCAAGCCATAGAAAGGTCCATTGAGAGGCCAGACACGGTGGCTCATGCCTGTAATCCTAGCATTTGGGAGGCCAAGATGGGTGGATCACCTGAGGTCTGGAGTTCGAGACCAGCCTGACCAACATGGATAAACCCCATCTCTACTTAAAATACAAAATTAGCCAGGCATGGTGGCACATGCCTGTAATCCCAGCTACTTGGGAGGCTGAGGGAGGAGAATTCCTTGAACCAGGGAGGCCAAGGTTGCAGTGAGCCGAGATTGCACCATTGCACTCCAGCCTGGGCACCAAGAGTGTAACTCCGTCTAAAAATAAATAAATAAATAAAAATAAAGGTCCATTGAGATAAGAAAAGTGCCCATAGCACAGAATTCATTGCAGCTTAAAGGTTGATTTAAATGCATTTTAAGTTTATTATCTCATTTAATTATCACAGCAACCTTATGAGATAAGTGCTATAATTATTCCCATTTTACAAACGAGAAAATGAGAGGTACCAGAAAGTTAAGTAACTTGTCTGAGATCACACAACAGATGAGGGGAAGAGACAGGAGTGAAACCCAGGTCACCTAGTACCCATATTCTTACTTGAAATCCCAATTATTCAGATGTATAGAACCAGCTCATCATCTCCCCTGAAATACTAAAGGAGCTAAGAGAAGTTTGTATTATCAACAACAAGATGAAAATAAGAAACAATTTATTTCTTTTAAGTTGCCAGCTTTGGATCAGTTCTTCAGGACAGTGAAGATTACCCGAAGGACAAGGTAAATGGGAGTAACTTTTGCTTGACCTCTGTCACCACTCTTGCTGGCTATTCTAAAGGATTTTAGAATCAAACAAGCCTGTCCTAGGCAGAGGTGCTGGAAGGGTGGGGACACCCAGTCCCCTATTCCCCTGCAGTAGATGTCAGCAGTAGACAAGGAACAGGAAGGATTGACCCAGAAAGCAACAAGATTCAGGAGGACGGCGGTCACTCCTTTTTCTAGCCCTCTCTGCAACCTCCTCATGTCCCCGCTCTCAGTTCCATCTTTTCTAAATCCTGTGTAGAAGCTTCTGTAGACCTTGGGGAGGTGAGACAATACACCCATTATAGAACCCCTGGAAGCCACAGGATTTGATGTAGGCCTTGTTTCTAGCTCAGCTCAGTAACCTTCATCAGTCATCATCCTCTAGTGTCTAAGAGAACTAAGAAATCTCCCATTAGGAAATGTTGTTTTCCTCTTCCCATGATTATCGTAACAGAGGCTTTTGGCATGATGTTTTTGTTTTGTTTTTGGTTTTGGTTTTTTGAGACAAAGTTTCACCCCTGTTGCCCAGGCTGGAGTGCAATGGTGCGATCTCGGCTCGCTGCAACCTCCACCTCCTGGGGTTCAAGCGATTCTCCTGCCTCAGCCTTTGAGTAGACGGAATTACAGGTGTGCACCATCACACCTGGCTAATTTTGTATTTTTAGTAGAGATGGGGTTTCACCATGTTGTCCAGCCTGGTCTTGAACTCCTGGCCTCAGGTTATCCACCAGCCTTGGCCTCCCAAAGAGCTGGGATGCGCCACTGCACCAGGCCTTAGCGTTATGTTTTGATGACGAAATTCTGACAAGTCAGATTCAGTGAGAATCTAACAAAAGTCATTCTAGTAATCATTATTTAATAGCTCTGCCGAGGCCTGCCACCGGCCCAAAACATTTCTTCTCCTTTCTCACCCACCTAGAATAAAGCCTGTAATAATTTTTGTTAGAGAGTTTTTCATTTGAGTCTCCAAGTGTACTATTTTGAACAGCAAAAATCCCTGTGAATTTTGGTATTTGACTAACTCACCCCAGAAACAAGAGATCATTTATGGAATGATGATCTGATGGGGGATGAACACTACATTAGCAGCATATTTTGGGTACTATCTGTGTATAGAATGCTTGATAGATAAACAGGAGGGGTACAGGGTAGGGGAGGCTCCCTAAGGAAACACCTAGGAATTGGGTAGGAAAAGAGAAGAGTGCAGAGAATAAACCACAGTCACTACTGCATTTTCCATGAATTCCTTCCTATCAGAAGGTTTTCCTCCAAACACTGACTCTTCAAAACCCAGTTCTGATGGGCCTCACTGAACTGACTGGCTGAGATTTGAATCCTTTTGGGAGAATTGTCAAGTGCCACAGAACATGACAGACCAGAAGTAATAAAACTGAGATTTGTGGCTGTGACTAGAGGGGAAAAAATACTTCAGTCTAGAAGTCTAGAATACTTTTTGAAGGTATAATTTTATTTCAGGTAAATTCTGGCTAAATTATTCCAACAGGATTTAAAACCCTTATTTAATAAAGTTACAATCAAGTCAGGAGTTTTGGCCTTAATGTAGGCACAATTAACCTTGAGATTAGAGGGCTGAAGGATGGGTAATTTATAGACTCATGAATTGCTTCTCCCTCATGAGAACAAGAGCAATGGGAACGTGAGCATTACTTACAGTACTGTACTCATCTCTGTGTATTGCTGGACATTTTCAGGAGTGGGGTCCAGAAACATGTTGAAGTCAAGAATTCTTCCAATAGTCTGGAATGTTAAAGAAGGATATGGGCTGAGAGTGGTGTCTGAGGAGAATAAAGCAAAGTACAAAATAAGCACCAATAAAATAAGTGCAAAGATTACTATTAATGTTTCTAACATTGGTATGCTACCTAGGCTGGCTGCCTAATTATATTAGGCCCTATTCATAGCTGTAATAACCTGTAAGTGTGTGCCTGGATTTCCCGGTTCCACGTGTTCACAATTTTGTTTTTCAAAGAGTTCATCAAGTCAGTTACTTACTGCACTTATGCACTGAAGGGGTTAAAATATGCCATTCTGGTGTATTGACAATTTAAGTAAAGGGCACTTGAAAAAGAGCAGGTGCAAAAAGATCACTCTGACCTTTTTCCTGTTTCTTAAAAGGTTGGAATCCCCATGTGAAAGATACCCACCCTATGCTAGAAAGATGCAACATTCTCATCACCAAGGACAGAACGTTGAGACTAAGAAAATACTGTGCAGACTTTGTTAAAATAACTCTTGTCCTTTAAGCCTCTCCAAATAATTTAATTGCTTTCTTCACAATTTACTATTCTTTGTCCAATTCAGTATATAAGTATCTGACCCTAACTGCTTCTTCAGGTCTTTATTTATTTATGAGGGCTTCCATGCTACGTAAAACATGTGTCAAATAAATCTGTATACTTTTCTCTCATTACTCTATCATAGGCCAATCTAATTATCAAACCAAGCTGGGAGCATTAAGAGAATGGAGGTGGAATTTTTCCACCCCTACTACACACACACACACACACACATACACACACACACACACACACGCACGCGCGCACCAGCGAGAAAGGGAGTTAGTTTAAACCCAAGCACACAATTAAGGAAAGCCACTGCAGAAGCAAGGCATTTCAAATATTTCTAGACTAATTTAATGCAGAAATGTGGCCTTGGCAATGTTTATCTTGTTGAGATGATAAGGCAGAGCCGGAGACATTACATTACCATGAAATTTCTAACACTGATTGTTCAAGTGGCTTCTGATTTCTCCAGTTACATGTCTTTAGTGTTATGTGTCTTAATGGTATTTTGCAATATATTAGAATGAATGTATATCTTTCATTAAAAAAATTTCCATTTTGAAACCAAAATGTTAAATTGTAGACAATCGCTCACTCGATTTGCTTCTAATTAATAAGCATTTTTAAAGGAGAAAAGACAAAATTAGCATTTAAATTGTGCATTTGCTTCTTTATAATTTAACCGGACAATCACATTACCTTGGGCATTGGAATTCAGGAGAAGAACACCATGAGCATTAAAATCATTCTCTATGAAATTATAAAAAGGATGAACTCCATAGAGATTGCTAAATGGCTGCAACAGCAAAAAGAAATACTATGTTTTCTGATAGTTTAGTATCATTTTATTATTTTACTAAAAGAGACACTGTAGCAATTAATGATCTGCCAAAAATGTATAATTTCTCTTCTGAAGTTAAAGGCAAACTAGTGAAAACCTGAGTGGATGTAAAATTTTGAACTTGTCTTTATGACTAAGTATAAACCAATATGATTTCTGAGAGTAAGTCATATTTACAGTTATAGAGTAAATAACATGCATACTCTATTAACAGAGTAAATCTTATTTATATTTATAGGCTCTTATAGAAATTCATTATAATTCATGGTCCCTGCTTCTTTCCATAAACAAATTTCTAGTATTAACAATCTATACTCACATATTACCGTTGGTGAGTGAGCTCTGGAAAACATTCCATATTTAACAAAATTCATGTCATGCTTAAAGGATAGATGTTCATGTTCACCAAATCCACAGATTGGAGTGGATGGGACCGCAGTTATCATTTGTATAAACTGGTTAGAAAAAATCAGGCCTCCAAGAAACGTTTCCCACCTGTGCCAGACAAGAAGCAAGAAGACAGTAACTAGGCAGCTCTTACTGAGAAAGTATTTTTTCCATTAGATTCTGGTTTTAATAAATCCTGTAAAGTTAGCTCAAAAAGAGGATGACAGAACAAAAACAGGTGTGAGGGAATCCGAGGGAATGGTAGGAAATTCATGTCCATTGAGTATTTACTAAATGCTAGCCCATCTACTGATTATAAATTATATGGTGTTCATTCAATCCTTATAATGGCCCTGTGGAAAAGCATTATTATTCAATTTTACAAAGGAAGAAAATGAGACTCAGAAAGAGTAAAATGTCAGGCTTCTGAGCCCAAACTAAGCCATCAGATCCCCTGTGACCTGCACCTATACATCCAGATGGCCTGAAGCAACTGAAGAACCACAAAGGAAGTGAAAATAGCTAGTTCCTGCCTTAACTGATGACATTCCACCATTGTGATTTGTTCCTGCCCTGCCCTAACTGATCAATTGACCTTGTGACATTCGTTCTCCTGGACAATGAATCTCAGGAGCTCCCCCACCAAGCACCTTGTGACTCCCGCCCCTGCCAACAAGAGGACAACCCCCTTTAATTGTAATTTTCCACTACCTACCCAAATCATAAAACTGCCCCACCCCTACATCCCTTTGCTGACTCCTTTTTTGGACTCAGTCCTCCTGCACCCAGGTGATTAAAAAGCTTTATCGCTCACACAAAGCCTGTTTGGTGGTCTCTTCACACGGACATGTGTAACATAAAGTCCCATAACTTGCCTAAAATTTTACAAATAATAGTGCCAAAATTCAGTGAGTTTTGCCTGCTCAAATTTTAGCAAAGCATTTTATCTGTGGAGATGGAAGTAGGTCTTTCTTGAAATAAAAATAGTCCGTGTTCAAATAAAAGTTGGAAAATATTGGTTTACCCAAACCTAGATAGATTACTTTTTCAGAATTCTTTTTTTTTTTTTTTTTTTTTTTTTGGAGACAGAGCCTTGCTCTGTCGCCCAGGCTGGAATGCAGTGGCGCCCTCTCGTCTTGGCTCACTGCAAGCTCCGCCTCCCGGATTCACGCCATTCTCCTGCCTCAGCCTCCCAAGTGGCTGGGACTACAGGCACCCGCCACAACGCCCGGCTAATTTTTTTGTATTTTTGGTAGAGGCGGGGTTTCACTGTGTTAGTCAGTATGGTCTCGGTCTCCTGACCTCATGATCCGCCCGCCTGAGCCACCCAAAGTGCTGGGATTACAGGCGTGAGCCACCGCGCCTGGCCTCCTTTTTCAGAATTCTTAATGAGGAACATTATGATTCTCCAAGAATGCTTGATTGTTGCAAGCATAATGATTCTCCAAGAGGTGACTCTCATATATGACATTTTTCAAAGGTAATAGATTATAGAAACCTATATAGAATGCCTGTGGAGATTGTGTAAGCCTATCTTCAATCACTTCAGGGAAAGGGAGAGAGCAGCCGTGGTGTTGGTGACATTACAGCAGTCGCAGTAATGGTAGCCCCCATGCTGCTGCCCAACTCATACCTTGCACACCTCTATTGTGGTTCAATGCCTGGTCCTAGTCCACAAGACCAACAGGTGCACCTAAGTCCACTGTGAGAGGAGTTGCTCACACACTTGAGGAGACTGCTACTAAGTAACAGCATGGTATGGCCAGTGCTGTTACTTAATATGTTTGGTAGAAATCATTGCTTTTAGTCTCTCTCTCCTCATTCAAGGAAAGTTTTCCGAATGCCATGAACTCTCCTGAGCACTGAAGAAATAGACAGAGGAATGTGAAGCAGGAACAGTAGATCATTACAACACAATGGGCTATGTGGAGATAGACAAGCGCTTGTTAATAAGGGCGCAGAACAAGGGCATGCACATACCATAGCCTGAGAAGGTAAAAGATCAGGGGAAGCTATTATGAGCAGGTCAGGTTCTGTATACGAAGAGGAAGAGTCTGTATCAACTCTGTTTCCCATAGGAAAAAAGCTTTTATTGACTTTTTCTCGTGTTCTTAGTTGGATACAGGTTTCTCAGACCCTAATAAACAAGAAAACTCATTTAATCTTTCAAGTCATCAGGAGCCTCTGAACAAGATTTATCTTTCATTTTTCTCTCTGACAAGTATCCAAGCCTCTATGTATAACTTTCTAATAGTTCATTAAAAAGTCACTTAGCCAAAAAGACCTGAAATAAACACCAAAATGCTACTGGAGTCCTTTCTGATTAATTAATAATATTAATAGTAATCATTTGCGTCAAAGATTGTATAAGAATATATATATATATTCGACATAGAATCTCACTCTGTGGCCCAGGTTGGAGAGCAGTGACATGATTATTGCTCGCTGCAGCCTCAACCTCCCAGGTTCAGGCAATCCTCCCACCTCAGCCTCTCTAGTAGCTGGGACTACAAGTGTGTACCACCATGCCTGGCTAATTTTTAAAAAAAAATTTGTAGAGACAGGGTCTCACTGTGTTGCCTAGGCTGGTGTCAAATTCCTGGCCTCAAGCAATCCTTCTGCCTCCAGCTTCCCAAAGCACTGGAATTATAGGTATGAGCTTCCATGCTGGGTCATGAATATTAATGAGAGAAAGACGTTCTCTTAGTTAAGCATCTGTCTCAAAGATTGTATAAGAATATCAACAGTACTTAAGAAATTACCTTGAGTTTGAGTTCCAAAGAAATCATTCATAAAAGGTGTACAAAAGGGTTATATTCAAAATATTGGAAATGAGCTCAGCACATGCTGACCAATCAGAATCCATATGGGCCACAGCCTGAAGCAGGAACCTGAATGCCCCAGGAGATGACAGGCATTGGCCCTGTGCTAGAATGAGATTACATGTATTGGCCCTTTGCTGGAATTCAGGAAGCTGTAAAGTAGCTGAGGGGCTGCAGGACAACAGAGGAGGGTGGAGACGTGAGACTAGCCTAGGGCAGCAGCTACTCACTATTATGGAAGTACTTTAACATGTTAACAACAGCTATGACCATGCTGGTGTCTGTCTCTAAGAACAGTCAGCATGCCTCTAAGGAATTATTTTCTAATTCAATTTATCTCTAAAGCTTAAAGATAACTTTAACTCACAGAAAATGTCATTTAAGAGAAAATCTTTGGCCTTGACTTTTCTATGTAAAGAATAGTATCAATTAAGCTTTAGTAGTATACTATCAATGAATGGTCCTTCATAAGGCAATTTATGCTACTGTTTATAGAAGAACTGGTTTCCTTGGAATTATCTAAAGTGTTATTTACTTATAGAAAGCAAGCAGAACCAACGACAATGTGCTATGTGTCTCATTAGTTTCAACCACAAACTTGAAATGCATCCTCCTAGATATATTTTGTTAAGTACACACTTTTGGACTCTACTTTCCTTAGCAGAAAATGAATCTAATCATTATCCATAAAATTCACATTAGTTGTTCTGAAACAGCTGGGTTGCCATAGTTTGTGACATATTGTGAGTTGTTATTGCCAGTTCACTAGGGAATAATTGATATAAGTGGCATAAGCTGTGTCAGTCCTCTCTCTCTCTCTCGCTTCTTTTTATAACTTCCAATGTTCTAAAATGGTTAGCACCATTACAGAGAGTCCAGTCTCTTGAGATTTTCCTAAGCCATATTGACAAATATTCTTTTCTATTTCTCCTTTCCTTTCATGAACACTGGTTGTATACAAAGAAAAGAAAATCATATAAAGGGAAGGAAAAACATGCTTGAATAAGAAACCAGATTTCATTGTTTATTTTGAAATTACCTACGTTTGACATTAAAAAATGAGGGCTTTATCAGTCTACAAACTGGACACTAATAAGTCAAAAAAAGAGGAGGAAAACAATAGTATGATGTCAACAATGCTGAGTTTTAAAATGATATTGAAATAAAGCATTCTCATTGTTCAAGCGAAACTAAAATAATTTGAGTGCAATTAAAATAATACCATAAAAATAAAATAATTTCACATTACCTTTCTCTTAAGTATTTTATAAATGAAATAAAACTGACTAGATCAGATGAAATTTATTTATTAAAAGTGAAATAAAACTGCCTTAGTATTTTACTTATTGTTTCAAAAAAGATAGCCGTCTATATCCATTTATTATTATAAGGAATTCCCCATATTTATCCATTCTTTATATTTAACCTCTCTTTTCAACTAAGCAGAGGTACACATACTGTGGCTTATATAAATAAATATTATCTTTTTAGAATGTGAGGGGAAAGGGTTGGTCTAGGCAAACTATATATTTTGTATGTATGAATAGATGATGGAATTCTAACACATGCATTCCAACATTTATTATATGAGCTATGTACTGACAGGAATTATAAAACCATTTTATATTTCCTCCTTTTACTTCCTGTCATACTATTCTTTTTATAACTAGAAACTATCTAGAATCTTTTTCTTCTTTTGTGCCTTTCTTATGTAGTTCTTTTAAACAAAATAAGCCTTCAGTGCAACTATCTCCTCCCTGAACTCTTATCTAATTCTTGTCAGAATTAAAATCTCCTTTTGCATTCCTCACACCTCCATTTGGCTTTTTTTTTTCTCTTCATTCTCTTAGCTGTCCTACTTAGCCCTTTTGAGAACAGGTAGTATGTCCTTTATTCCTTCTTATTCCCAATAATAAACATCAAGTGAATATTGAGAAAATGTTATTTTTCTATATACTTGGAGAAAACACAAGGTGCAACAGAATTTGTTAAATATCTATTATAAGAATGCTTGTATACATAGTAATAGAAAACTGAGTCCTTCCACTCTCTACTTTGGGTACATGATAATTCACAAATTATTGGAGAAAGCCCTACAAATCTGCTTAACGGGAGCAGGGTGAGGAGATAGTGGATGTATGTACCAAGATTCCTGATCTGCAGCACACACAGGAGCATTGGCTGTCAGAGCAAACACGACTCCACAGGCTCGCACTCAGTCAGAGAGGATGTCAAGGCAACACTCATACCTCAGCCTTAACAACCAGACCTGCAGGCAGCTGGAATATTTTTCTTAAAGGGCAAAAGTCATCTTAGACAATGCAATACAGGGGAAATGCCTTCTGAGCAAATCTGAGTTCTAGTCTCATTTCTACTGTTAAATGATAAAGACAAGTTTCTTCAGGTTTCTGTGACTTGTTTCTCTTAAAAGACAGACTGAAGAGGATAGAATCTGATGGCCTTTTTTAGCCCTTCATTCTTAATGTATTATCCCTCCGTGTGTTGCTAAGCCATTCCAAAGAACTTGATTATAAACCTAGCTCAGTCGCCAAGTCGACTGTTTCTGTGCCCATGTGCTCCAACTTGACCTTCTCTTCTGTTATGGTGGATGGTGCCTGTGCTCCTGAGACGAACTCTTCCAGCAATTCACTGGACTCCAGCCTTTCTCCCCTTTTTCTTATACCATCTTTCATATCATCATACAACACACATTTGTATCTCATCTTCAAAAAATAACAACTTACATTCCCTTTTTTGACCTCATTTCACTCCATTTCTCTCTTCCTTAAAATTAACTTTTTCAAAAGAATCGTTTGCTCTCAATCTTTTCCCTTTCTCTCTCTGCTCTCTCTTGAAGATACTCATCTCAGGCCTTAACCTCCCCAAAACCCTACTGGAACTGCTCTTATCAAGATGAACAAAGAACTGCATGTTGCTATAACCCACGTTCAATTCTGAGTCCTCATCAGCACAGTTGATGGAATTATTTCACATCCTCTTTTCTGAGACACTTTCTGCATTCTTTTCAGCATGAGTGAAGAAACTCCATATTTCTATAATTTCAGTCCAATTGTGTCTTGCTATTTCTTTGCATCCCAAAAAGGTATTTACAGAGCAATGGACAAGTACTCACTGGTATTTACTTATTGAATATTTATTATGCTTGAAGATGTGAAACATGCAAAATTGAGCCAGACATTAGTTTTGCCATAAGGAGGTTAAAATACGGAGGGAGAAATAAGACAGTGAAGTGAATGAATATGATGCAAGATAGAAAATGTAATTTTCTTAATATAACAGTAAATATTTATATTGTAAATATAAATATTATTTTATAATTTTTAAATACATGTTATAAATATGTATAAATAAGACTTTAAAGAAAAGTATATATTTGGTGCTCCTGGAGTTCAGAAGAAAGAGAGATTATTTCTATGTGAGGTTTTCAGGCCGCCTTCATGAAGAAGGTAGATGAAGCATTGGAAGAATTTGGATGTACAGAGACAGCAGAGAAAGGCATTCAATAAATGGAAGAAAGAGGAAACAGTTTGAATAAATGTAGAAAGGAGGAAAAGTATAGGACAGGCCCCAGAAATAGCAGAGACAGAGGTCTCTTCCTTGTGTTCAGCGTGCTGTGAGAAAATATCTTTAATATTTTTTAAAGCCCTTTTGTCTGGTTTAGAAGGCCTATCAGACATCAAGCTAAATTATTCTGTGGTCTCAACAAAGGCTTTCATAGCCACACACTTATTGATCTTTACCTACAGCCATTTCTTTCTTTGGGAATATTTTACTGGCTGGACAGACCGAGGATGAGAAACAGTTTGATAGTCCAACTCAGTCTGTCCAAGAACTTCTATCTTCTTTCTAAATTCTTTTTTTTTTCAACTGTACTTTTCTTTGTTTAGTTTATTTCTCTTCTCCTATAACATTATACACAATTTAAAGAGGTCAATATATTCAGTATTCTGCCCAGAAATCTTCTTTGTCAGATACACACGTTCATTAGGTACATTTTCTACCTTTCAAATTATTGGAGGCAATTGTACAAAACACGTGTGGCCATATTTTCAGCTTCCATTAACAATTTGTTCACCATCCCACAAGCTTTTACTAACTTTTTACTATTTTTACAGCCTCTGCCCATTACTGGGTCTTAAAGCCAGTGATAAATGATTTATATTTATGTCACCAATGGCATTGCATTTCTAACGTGCCATTGTAACACATTTTATGTATTAGTTATTAGTTTCTGCATACTAAAAACCACTCAAAAATTTAGTGGCTTTAAAAAGTATTATTTCTTATTTCTTATGATTCATTATTTCTTATGATTCTATGAGCTGACTGGGCAATGATTCTTGTTGGTCTTACCACTAATATGAGCATAAATTAGGATTGACGCATCTTATAGTCAGAAAGGAACCAGCTGTCAGCTATGCTGTGGCTGGATGGTACAACAGGCCTCACTCTATGTCTGGAAACTTACCTGGGATGGCTGGAACCAGTGAAATGACTAGATCTCTCTTTCTGTGTAGACTTCATCTCAGGCTTCTTTACATGATGGCCAAAGTGGTCAAAGAGGATAAAATAGGAAGCTGCAAGTCCTCTTGAGGCCAGCTTTGCAAGCCACAGGTTGTGTCCCTTGCATTTTATTAGTCAAAGCATTACGCAGGACCACCCAAATTCAAGGGGTGAGGAAGTAGACCCCACCTTTTGATGGGAGGACCTGTAAAGTATTTGTGGCCATTTTTAATCTATCACAGTTAGAAACTCAGTGTATCCCCATGGAATAAAGATGTCTAAGTGAGCTGTCTAAACATTGAAAGCTGTGTGGCACTATTAGAACCCAAAGCATAGCATTACTTTCTGTGTGGCCATAGCCATATTATAATTCAAAGACATACTGAAAGGAAGTGGGTAGTCATAATTATGTAGATAAACTTAGAAATCCAAAGCAAAAATTGGCATGATATTCTTTTGTATAATAATAACAATATGTCCTACATTAATTCAAATAGTCATTATAACTTTGAACTATTAAGTATATGTTTTTGATTGCCACAATGGTCAAGAATATCATCACTGATTAATAACAATAACAGTGAAAATAATAACAGTTGATACTTACTGAACATGTACCATGTACCAGTTCAATTAGAATTTTGAAAAGGAACACAGGATTTTAAAACAGAATGACAACCATCCTTACAATTCAATTCTTCTGAGTACACAATTTAACAAGAAGCTACATGAAAAAGTTTTCCTACTCACCACGCAATTTTGAAGTTAAGCAACACGTTTCTAAGTTTGCTGATTCCATAACCTCCATAACTTCCCCAGGCATGTGCTGTTTCTAAGGACAAAACTAAGATAATATTAGCACACATTGTACTTAAATACTGTCTTTGTCATTTTTCTTTCTTTCTTTCTTTTTTTTTTTTTTTTTGAGATGGAGTCTTATTCTGTCACCAGGCTAGAGTGCAGTGGTGCGATCTCAGCTCACTGCAACCTCCACCCCCCGGGTTCAAGTGATTCTCCTGCCTCAGCCTCCTGAGTAGCTGGAACCATAGTCATGCACCACCACACCCAGCTAATTTTTGGATTTTTAGTAGAGACAGGGTTTCACCATGTTGGCCAGGATGTTCTCGATCTCCTGACCTCATGATCCACCCATCTCGGCCTCCCAAAGTGCTGGGATTACAGGCATGAGCCATCACGCCCGGCCGTCTTTTTTCTTATAACTCAGAATTGAGATAACCTTTAATTTACCAATTTCACGTTATATTTTGTATCAGCAGCCTCATTTAAGGGAAAATCAATATTGAGTGGAAATTCAAATCATTTGCTACCAGAATTATAAAGCTAAAATATATTAGAAGAGCAAAAATTGTATTATTTTTTTTAAAATGATCTAATTCTAATGTTATGTTCAGTTTTAATGTTATCAATAAGTAAAATGGGAAATTTGTAGTTACTGCCAGAAGAGATACCATGAAGTACTTAATCAAATGATGTTATGATATTTGAAACTTTCCACTAAGAAACACCGTATTCATGAAAAATACAGACCATCAGTTCTACCCTTCTTAAATTGGAGCCAATCTGAAGTATGAAATTCTATATCCATTGCAACTGGGGAAATATCATTTTGAAACAGAGATATAGTGTCACGTTTGCTTAATATTATCCTATAAAATAAACCAATTTTATTAGCTCAAAACATATTTATTTTTTACAAATGAATGTAGTTCTTTAGGTTAAAAGAAATTGATAAACAGAGAAATAAACAATTTATTCTAATGAGGAAAGGAAAATTAAAATAAAAATGTTTAAGTAAAAGCAAATGTAGATGTTAGATATTGAAATGGTAATAAGAAAAATCTAATTTCCTTCACAGGGTATCTCCAAGAATAGGAAAAACTGCAACAATTAAAAAATTGGTCATCTAACTCTGATTTAATTGATTACAATACAATCTTTTCTGTAGTAGAATGAAATAATGAACGGCAGTCTTTCTTCTAGTCATATTCAGTCAGTCATCAATGACTTCTAAAAACTTGCCCTGGAAAGCATCAATGGGCAGCCACGGGTAATCGCTGAAGCTCCAGGCACAGCCTCTCTCCTCCTAGTGCTATCCTCCTTCCTCACCCTGCACAACTGTGTGTGAAATGGTCACTCACATCTCAGCTGCTGGAACCTCCAATCAACACCACCATCACCACTGTCACCTCCATTACCACCACCCACTCACCCATTCCAACTAGCTTTCCAATTTCAGGTTCAAGGACAGAGGCCCATTTCCTCAGGTAAATTCTTAGTGAGGGCCACAAGTTTTAGTCTAGTGTGGCAAAGCTCCTCATATTGTTTTGCTCTGGAAGATTCTTTCCAAAGACCTGATTCACAAAGAATCCATTACGATTTGGGAGCTGTCTAAAATCAGTAAGCAAAATGATCCAATGGTAAAATTGGGACATAATGAGCTCTCCCAGGCCCAGAATTAAGTGCCAGTCTAGGTATGCATTACAAATAAGCCAGAGGCAGCCCAGACTAGGAAGACGCTAACAATCTGTCTTTGTGAATTGCTCGAAGTCCTTCTACCTCTTAGGCAATTCTGTTCCATTTAACCTCTGTTCCCAGTCAGAATTTAATTTGTTAATGATTTAATTTATCTGATATTTATTTATTTTATTCAGTTTTATGGTTCACTGCTCTTACTTTTCCTGAAATCTTTCTTTTAACTTCAAATTTTAATCAGTATTCAAAATGTTTCCCATAATGATCTCTGCTAAAATCTGTAAAAACTCAAACCAATGGCAAATTTAGAATAACAGAAAATAGCATATAATATAAGTTAGCTCAATCAAGTTCTATTTTCAAGTCTGTAAAATAGGCTGGTTTCCTCAAAGCAGAGGACTTCCAAGGTCCAGGAGCAATAAAAATGAAATGTAATGATATTTTTCTTTTCTTCTTTCAATTTGGAATTCATTGTATTTCTGAGACTACCCTGTTCTTTCCTATTATAAATCAGCTCCTCTCAGCCCAGATTTTACTCTTCTGCTTCTTGCTTGTGTCTCTGTAGTCGTTTTTTGCCTTTGTCCTTAAAGAGGATGGTCCTCCAAATCCCTTCTCCTAAGTATCATCATTCAATTTTACGTTACTGCCCAGTAAGAAATGTAATTATAAACAGATTCTGACACATTTCTCAAGCCCTGGTCATGCAATGTAAAGAGAAAATAGCTCATAGATTCCAAACAGAAATTGAAGTTAGCTTTCAGAACACTCTGCTCAGCTCCAACTAAGTAAATGCCACAATTTTATACATTCCATACATTTCCCAGAAAAATATCCAACACATCAAAATCAAGAATCTAGTCTCCAAATATCAGTGCTTGGACAAATGTTTTAAGTGGCATTCGACATTAAATCTGGCTTTTCTCTTGAGAATCTTAACAAAAAATGAGTATCTTTTTTCTTACAGAAGTTAAACACAATATTTGTAATTGAGTTATTTTTGTACTTATTGATTAGAATAAGTACTCTGGTTACTTTAGAGTATGATTTCAGATGTTATAAAATAGTTGCTGTTAAGGGTACTTTTTCATTCTTAAGTTTTTATGTCATTTCACTGAAAATTAAATGCTGTCTCATACTTCACAAAAATATGCAAAAAAAAAGAAAGCTTTTTTTCAAAAGGTTTACATGATACCTTAAACGACAAGAAGTTTACCTTAGCCCAACTTGTATGCAATGAGTCATCTCTCTACACAAAATAATGAGTCTTTCCGGCTACTTGGCAGGGCCCACACAACTGATTGAGAAAGAAGAAAAAGTGTAACCTCCTCTTCAACAATTGAGTTGACAATGATTAGGAAGCAAAAAGCCATGCATTTTTGGCTTTTTCATTCACCATGAAGGCTCTGCGTTCCCAGGCTATGGCAAACACAACTAGAATGTAATGTCTGAGGATGACAGGTCATCCTGAACCAAATAAACCCACTAGCATAGATCAGAAATTTTAGATAAGAGAAATGCTTATTAAAAGTTCTTGAAAATATATACCTCCATCCTGGATCTGTCTTTTCAGGTTGATCATTTATGGTGTAGCCATATGAACCATCTGCTGGGTAAAACCACCAAGGAATGTCGGCAGTGGTTGTGGAACACCGGAAGCAGCCTCTAGCTTCACAGCTTTCTTGAGAGGTTCCTGGTTGAGGGTGGCAATCAATGTGCTTCTGAATGGGAAACCGCATGGCACGAGCAGCCTCTTGTTTCCTAATGCTAAATGACTAGTTAATGGGTGCAGCACACCAACATGGCAAATGTATACATATGTAACAAACCTGCACGTTGTGCACATGTACCCTAAAACTTAAAGTATAATAATAATAAAATTTTAAAAAAATAAAAAATAAATAAATAAAAATAACAAAAAAAAGAAAAAGAAGCAACATGGAACCTTACTGTCAGCAACACACCAGTGACATCCACAGTTGGTACAGGAAACTTCATTTGCTCCTGACTCTGGATAACATTCAGTTTGTTCAGAGGACGCTACCACAGAGCATGAGTCAATTTTCTCAAAACACCATGGGATGCCTGGCATTTTAGATGGAGACCAGCGGCAATTCCTGGCCAAACATCTGTCTTGGGAAACTCCAGGATCGGGGTGACAGTCCTTACGTAATTGGGCAGCTACAGATGCTGAGCATGAACTTGAACTAACTGGCTGGACTAAAATTGAACCAAGAAGGAAAGCAGGGCAAGGTAAATGAAAAGATAACCTGAAAACGTATTACAATCAAGACACTTGTAGAACTTAAAAAAAAAAAAAGTATCTCTCAAAATACTTAGATTGCAAGTGGAATAGCTGGTGGATACAAAACAAGTACTATAAATTTGTCAGCCTGAGTAAAACAAAAACCTGTCCCTTAAAAATGCAGCACTAACATTTATTATTTAGTCACTTGTAATATTCTCAGCATGCACATATTTTATGGTTCCTCAATCTTAGTTGTCTACTCATTATCATCTTCTAAATGTAACCAAATGGATTTCACAAAAATCAACATAATTATTTCTTTCCTATTTGCTATGCCTTCCTTCATTTACGGAGTGGATACCAGTTGTCAGGCTTCCAATAATAATACTGCCGAAATGTCTATACATGCTTTCTCAAAGCTAACAGATACCAGACCTTCAAAAAAGCTATAATACTGATATATTTGTTCATCCCCTTTCTTCTGTGGCTTTCATTTTTTAAAAATCCTAGGTTTATGCTGCCAATGCTGATTATTTTCAGCAAATATCAATGCTGATATTTGGGGGACTTTTATTCTATAATGTAATCAATTTCATGGATTACTAATCTTTGTCCTCCATAAATTGAATACATTGGAATACAGATGCAATTCACTTATGCTCCAAAATCACAAAATTGAACATAGTCATGATTTAATTAATATTTTAATAGCAGTCACAAGCAACATTTGATCTCTTTTTGGTTCTGTTATAAATGATTTCTAAACTGTGTTTTCTGCAAGTAAGGTCCATGAAACACCTGCCTCAGAATTGGCTATCAAATTGATCCACATACCTTTTTGGGAAATAGGCACTGTCATATGTACATTGCTGATGGAGATAAAATATTGCACAATCCCTATTAAGGGGAATTTAACAGTATCTATCAAACTACACATAACACACATGCCCATAAATGTGTACGTGCTCTACAAAGCTGTCTGTAGCCATCTACCCCTAGGAAAAACATCACACATCCCCAGGGGTATGAAAATTGGAGTAAAAGGACCACTGCTCCATATTACATGATTGAATTGGAAATGCTTATTCTTACAATACTCCAAAAACAAAATGCCAACTTCAACTAATAGAAAACTTCATTCCCTCACTTCTGTTTCTCAAAATTCAAACCAACCAAATACTATCATTAAATGAATAGCTTCATGCATAAACATCTAGCCCTCATCCTAACTCACCCTTATTGTTGCAATCAGTTCAGTCTGTACTCAGGTTACTATGTTTTCTATCCTTTGTCCACATGAGCTTCTCATTCAATTTCTCCTGTGTGTTACCAAAAGTCTCCTCACTGCCTCACTGCCCTTTTCCAGTTCTCCTTCCTTATTCTGCACCAACTGCAGGGATGTGTTCCTGGGGTCAACATGGCTCTGGGACTTTCAAGCTGTATGACTTTAGATAAGCCACTCAAACTTTCTAAGTTTTAGTTTGATCATATTTAAAACAGCAATGGTAAAGCTTAGCTTCTAAGTTTGATTATTGTCTAAGCTAAGGTAGAGCATATAGTAGTATATTAAAGACTAAGTGTTAGATAGGTGATTTACCAGTTCTTTTTTTTTTTTTTTTTTTTGAGATGGAGTCTTGCTCTGTCTCCCAGGCTGGAGTGCAGTGGCATGGTCTTGGCTGACTGCAACCTTCGCCTCCCAGGTTCAAGCAATTCTCCTGCTTCAGCCTCCTGAGTAGCTGGGATTACAGGTGCATGCCAACACGCCCAGCTAATTTTTGTATTTTTAGTAGAGACGGGGTTTCACCATATTGGTCAAGCTGATCATGAACTCCTGACCTCTTGATCCTCCCGCCTCAGACTCCCAAAGTGGTGGGATTACAGGCGTGAGCCGCAGTGCCCAGCCTACTAGTTCTTTTAAAGTTTGTACTAATTTTGATTTTAAAAGTGTTAAAAATTATCAAAAGGTAAATTACTCACCTGCCAGAACCATGGAACAAAAATGGAGGAGTCTTATGGCCTTCACTGTCCCAGGAAAGTGATATTTGTTCATGGAATATGATGTATTTATACAGAACTATTTGAATAAATTGTTTTGGCCTTGAATTTTTTCTACAGAGCAATGAAGTATAACCCAGGCCAAGAGGGACTCCTTGAAGGTTTTCTCACAAGATTACCAGTGGCTGGCACTACCATTTAATGGAAAGACATGAGATTAGCATATAGGTGGCCTGGGGTTTAATCTAGCTCTCCCTTGGCAGTGGCAGTCTGGGTGTGTCATTTAATCTCTATAAGTTAAGGGTTGTTCATCTGTAAAATGGATATAATACCTGCCCTGTCTATTTCCGGGGAGTGAGATGAGGATCATTGTTATAACAATAGCCTAAGAATGCAAACATCAATGAATAATCAGACAGTTTTTCATTTGACATGATCTAGGTCCCTTGAGCTACTAAGGGAATTAAGAACTAGGCAAAAGAAGTTTCAAATGGATTATAATTTTTTTCTTTCAAAACTTTGAAAATTTCAATTCTTAGGATATTTTAAGCTATTTCTTGTTGACAATTCAGTCACTGTACTTTGGCTTGGAATGTGGGAGCAATATAGTTAGGGTTGGGAGAGTTTACTTAGAGGACCACTAAAGCTAACCAGAGTCACAAGATGATAAGCTTTTTTTTGTTGTTTGTTTTTGTTTGTTTTTGTCTTCCAGTGTCCTTCCCTCACACTAACAAGCCATAGCAAAAAATGTTTTCTCCCAACCAGGAAGACTCAGCTTTAGGATTACAAGGACTAGGAATTGTATTTTACTGGAAGTAATTTTTAAATTAAGAAAGGGAAAAGGAAAAGTTTAAAGTTTTTCCTAAGTGGAAACGAAGGATCCTGGGAGACGTAAAAGGACCCTCCACTAGTTCATTCACACCAGCTGATTGGCTTTGTTAATAATCTGTACAGGAAACCTGGAGTCCGGTCATGAGGGAAGGAAGGGGGGCAGTTAACATCAAACATTAGTGAAAAGAACAAGAGAAGTTTTTCAAAGACAAACTTGTTGTTTCTCAGAATTTTACATAAAAATCTCTTAATCACCTTAAGTGGGAAACTGAGTCTCTTGGCAAATATATTGATACTTCCACTGGTAGCTTCCTGAGAACTTGGTTCCTTGTAGCAAATTCTGCCTGGACACAGCAGAATTTGGAATGGAATAGAGAAGTTCAGAATCCCAGCACAAATAGCAGGGCTAGTGTCTGAACCATAGCTGAACCACACGTCTATGATTTCAATGGGGTTGTTGAAATGTGGGTAGAAAGATAAATGCATGTTTGCTGTGTCGTAGTACTGTCTCCGTTTCTAGTTCAAGTTACAATGATTTTGGTAGGAAAATGCCTTGAGAACACTGAGTCCTTGTTTACAGAGACATTAGTGTATCACCTAATCCCTCTCCCTCTATAACATGAAGACATACAAGAGAGCTTCTGTAAAGGAAATATACATCCAATAGGGTAGAGATATTTTAAAATTCAGTAAGTAGAGCACCACATTTATCATCCTGTTGAATATTATCGTTGGCAAACCAATCATCCTGGATTTATCATCTGAATGACCCAACCAGGGCTCTTGAAAACCACGGCCCACATGTCTATCATACACTGCCACTTTACAACACTATTTTTCAAGTGGATAATGTGAAATGTTCATGTAAATAGTATAAATGAAATAAAGAAACTTGATTTTTAGCCGCTTTTCAATTAGATATTTTGGAAATGCAATAAAATATTTACATTAAAAAATGTTCTACATATTTAAAAACTTGTCAAGCTCATATATCTTTGGTACCCATATTTTTAAATTAAAAATTGAGACAAACATATAACAAATTAATTTTCTTTTATGGGGAAAATGAGATAGAATATTTAAGATTCAGACAGAATGGGAAAACCTTAGATACAAGAAAATCTTAGATGATTTATATGTAGTGTGACAAAGTAGGAAATGGTCAGGAACATTAACTACACAATTATTCACAGCATATATTTTATTAAAATTTTAAATATGTGTTAGAGTCAAATTCAGTGTGTTTTCAAAAAATAACTTTTGAAAATCTTCATTATTTGCTGAAAGTTAGGAATATTCCTAGGAATGTGCTTTTATATATGATATTACATATGTAATAATAATTGCTTTTTAAGTTAAAATAAGAGATGACTTGCAATAAGAGTTTGTTCAAATATCCTGTCATAAACTTAACATTTTCATAAATGTCTAGCTCCCGTGCTATTTCCCACTGGATAAGAAAAATTTACATATGTACACTTATACTAATTTATATCCTAGATGTATGCTTAACATTCACAGCTGTATTTGTATATTTTAATTATTTATTTTTTATTTACACAATACATTCAAAGAAAGGAACAGATGCATAAAAATAAATTTATGCTGTGATCCAAGTTAATTAGTTGCAATACCCTCTCTAATTCCTTAGGATAAAGAATTATATGGTTTTGCAATCTTTGTAGACTGTGTTATATCACTGTTGATCATATGAAACCCTAAGGACAAATCAGATTCCTCCTCAAAAGTTTATTAAAATAATTTATCTTAAAACTCCAATTACAATAAAAATGCAATTTCTTAAATATTTACTGTGGTACAGATTTACTAACTTGATTATAATCACCCCTTTTTGACAATCTCATTAACATATTATGCTGATTATAGAAGGCACCATATTTTTCAAACATGTTAACAGTGTACTGCTATTTTAAGCTTATATAAACAGAAATTCTAATATGCTCTGTCTCTCATTTTTCACATTGACATATAGATCACAAACATCCATCAATTTCTAGGGTTCAGCGTATTTAAGTAGAAAAACTGCTTGTGAGAGCATTCTGGATATGAAATCTAAATAAGAAAGATATTGAAATGGAATATTCAGGAGGCAGTTTAATAAGGAAAATGGCTGGATCTCCTAATACAACAGATATAGGGAAAGAAAGTCAGAGCTAAATTAGTAATTGCTTCAATGTCATCCTTAATATTCCAGTGGTTGGTTGATGGAGAAATGGGGAGGGAGACAGGTGACAGGTATTTTTTATTTATCATGTGCATTTGAACAATATAATAAATCTGGGAGGGATATATATGCACACACACACACACACACACACACACACACACGTGTACACATAAGTTTCTCTTTTTCCAGATCCTTACATAATTCAAAAACCTTTTTCATCACATTTATATATACTTCCATTATAGATATTTCTTAGTTATAATTTCTGCTCAGGAAATATATTTTTAAAAGTTAGTAAATCTATTCATTGAATAAATATGTACTGAGCACTACTATGGACTAGATGCTGCCTAGATATTGGTGACATAACATGAACAGGACAGACACAAATCCTGTCCTCCCAGACAAAGCAGGGTGATAAGCGTCATGAACAGAAATCCCCAGGAGCAGTGGGAGGACAAAGGAGATCCACGCCAACAAGGTACAGCTGTGCCAAGCCACAGGGGGTTTAATTGGGTTATAGTAACATGAAATCAATGCATTTCTAGCCAGACTCAAATTCCATTTCATGCCCGGGATTTTCCTATTACCTCTACATCTAATAGTAGGCTAAAGCTGTTGGTATTTTTTAAATATTGGTTGAATTTTTTTCAAAAAAAGGTCAATATTTTAGCAAATAAGAAATGACAGTAACTGAAAGTAAGCTGAGTCATCATTTGCCAACTCCTAATGAAATAAGGGACTATATTTTAACATAAATTACAATTTCCATTATGAATTTCCAGTGTTGGGGGGGAAGATAGAGGAATAGATATAGCAGAACATGCTTAGAAGTATGTGTAAACGCATATCCTACTGAACAGAAGGGACAATCCACAAAATCTAACTTCCAGCGAAGAATCCACTGCAATATTTGCTGTTTTTTTTAATTTTAACACTTTTTCTGAAACATAATCTAAGTCAGTCACTCTCACACTTTCCCAGGGGGGAGCATAAACAGAAGCCCATAGATCCGAGAGTCTTCAGTAAGTATAGCAAATTCAACAGCAGCCTAGCCTCAGTACTTACATCCTCCCACCCCCACCCCCCAATCCCCATTGCTACTTTGTGATGATTGATGAGCAGCTCTTTATGCTGAGATTGAGAAAGCCTGTGTCTCTCACAAATTCCACCCTCTGAGGGCAGCAGAAAGATAAAGGTATCAACTTAACACTTTATTGAACTTAAATATTTTACCTAAAGAAATAATCAAACTGGAAAAATGACTTAACTATCCACTGACCCATACCCACACCTCGATATATGTGAGTATTGACAAAGGAAGGAAGGGAGAAAGGAAGGAGGGAGAAAAGGAGGGACCTCAAACTGCTTCAATCACCACCCAGGCTTAAGGCTTCTTTTGAAAATTGTCCTGCAGGATCTCAGTAAATGTGTTTTACTTCACTTCTCCAAATTTAGCAATGTTCTTTCCAGACTTATCTTTCAATATACTGTCTACTCCTCTCTGGCCCCTAAATTTGTTTTAACTGATTTTTAACTGACAAATAACTGTATATATTTATGGGGAACAATGCGATCAACAATGAGATATCACCTCACACCTGTTTGAATGTCCATTACCAAAAAGATAAAAGATAACAAATATTGGTGAGGATGTAGAGAAAAGGGAACCCTTACGCACTGCTGGTGCATTTCCCCTGGGAAAGTGTGAAATGTAAATTAATACAGCCTTTATAGAAAACAATATGGAGTTTCCTCAGAAAACTAAAAATAGAATTACTATGTGATCCAGTAATTCCCCTTCTGGGTATATATTAAAATGCATTGAAATCAGAATACCAAAGAGATATTTGCACTCCTATGTTCACTGCAGCATTAGTCACAATAGCTAAGATAGGAAAGCAACCTATGTTTCTGTCATTTGATGAATAGATAAAGAAATTCAGGGATATAACCACAATGGAATACTGTTCAGCCTTAAAAACAGGGGAAATCTTGTCATTTGTGATATCATAGTTGAACGTGGAGGGCATTATGCTAAGTGAAATAAACCAGGCTGGCCCACAAAGGCAAATTTTTCTTGATGGATCTTTTATTCAACTCCCCAGTCACAGATATAAATAATAAACTTTACTAAACTTCAAGCCAAACTTTAACCAACAACTCTAGTATTCCCCTTTTCCAAGTCAAGTTATTCATAGAACTCATTGGGAATCATTTCCCAAATAATACTCTGTATAATGAGAAGTCAAATCTTTTTTTAAGTCAAAATTTATTCAATGATGCCAGGACCAACAAGCTAAGAACACCTATTTGACAGTATTCCTCCTATCAAAGCCACCTTGCACCTTACTCATAATCTATATGGTTGCGAACTGAGTATATATACATAATTTCTTAAATATATATGTAATTATATATATTTATATATAATTTATGTATTTGTAAATTATATAAATGTAAAATAATATATGACATATATTATTTTATATATATTATATTTATATATATGTTTATTTGTTTGAGTGGGAAGGGGTCTTGGTCCATGTAGGCTGTTATAACAAAATAACTTAGACTAGGTAATTTATTAAAAACAGATTTACTGCTCAGTTCTGGAGGTTAGAAAACCAAGATCAAGGTTCCCGCAGATTTGATGTCTGGTAAGGGCTTCATAGATGGTGCCCTGGTGCGTATCCTCACATAGTGGAAGGATCTGGAGAGCTCTGTGGGGCCTCTTTTATAAGGGCACAATCCCACTCTCTTGACTAGAGGGTGGAGCCCTTATGACTTAATGACTTCCCCAGAGTCCCACTATCACACTGGATTTAGGCTCCAAAGTATGAATTTTGAGAGGACAACAACATTCAGACCATAGCTAACACCTGACAAACCAAACAAATATTTATTACCACTGGCAAGGTGACTTAATCTTAAAATTAATCAGGGCCATAATATTACCAACTTACAATGTTGAAAGTTACTAATGTTTAAGTTGAAAGCCTGCTTGATTTTCCAATCATTCATATCATAGTTTTTATTATGATGTGATTTATTCATACATGTGATTTATGATGTACATTTATTTTCCAAAAGTGCTCCTCTAATCCTCCATTTCAGTCATTTACTTCTCCTGTGTCTACCTAAAGTCCTAACTTGAGGACTTAATTGACCTATCTACCTTGGGGCAACCAATGTTCCAGAACTTTCTTCCAGTCATAATTACCAGTTCCATGTCCTGCTGCCTCATTCTTGCTAGGAAGTAATAAGAGATAGATTGATTAATGATTTCTTGCAAAATCACAAATGAGTCTGAATGAGTATATGTATTATGTGTCTCAATAATGTTTCACCTTAAACCAATGAAGTACTGGCTTCCTTGTAACTATTACATATTGTAGTTACATATTGTAACTACAATTACAATTAGAAACACTCTCTCCCATTCCCACAAATAGTGCACATTGCAGGTTGTTCTTTGTTTTTTGTTGTTGTTGTTTTGTTTTTTTTGCTTTTTTTGAGACAGAGTCTCACTCTGTTGCCCAGGCTGGAGTGCAGTGGTGCGATCTCCGCTCACAGCAATCTCTGCCTCCTGGGTTCAAGTGGTTCTCCTGCCTCAGCCTCCCGAGTAGCTGGGACTACAGGCTCCCACCACCATGCCCGGGTAATTTTTGTAATTTTAATAGAGACAGGGTTTCACCATATTGGCCAGGCTGGCCTTGAACTCCTGACCTTATGATCTGCCCGCCTCAGCTTCCCAAAGTTCTGGGATTACAGGTGTAAGCTACCACGCCCAGCCTGCAGGTTGTTCTTTTGTTCACCTCAGTAAAGAGGCCATAAAGAAACATTTTCCTGGTTTGTTGCAACATTAATTATGAGAGTAAAAAAAATAGCTAAATAGTTTCCAGTCTCAGGTGATCCTCCTATCTCAGCCTCTTGAGTAGCTCCAACCTCCAAGTAGCTCCCAACTCCAAACACCAACAAGCCTAGCTTTTTTTTTTTTTTAAATTTTTAGTAGTGACTAGGTCTCACTATGTTGCCTAGGCTGGCCTGGAACTCCTGAGCTCACATGATTCTCTTGCCTCGACCTCCCAAAGGGATTACAGGTGTGAACCACGGCATCTGGCCTGAACACTTTTAATAACACGGAAAAGTATTTATAATACATTGTGAAATACTTTACAACATCTCAAATTCATAAATTTGTGTGTGATTTTCACTGAATGCACTTTTATTTTTTCCTTTTTTTCCACCTTGTCACCCAGGCTGGATTGCAGTGGCACAATTATAGCTCGTTATAACCCAATTCCTGAGCTCAAGTGATTTTCCCACCTTAGCCTCCCTAGCAGCTAGGACTACAGGTGCACACTGCCATGTCCACTTTATTTTATTTTTATTTTTTAGAGATGTTGTCTCACTGTGCTGCCCCAGCTTCTCAAAGTTCTGGCCTCAAGCAATCCTCCTGCCTTGACCTTCCAAAGTATTGGGATTACAGGTGTGAGTCACTGTGCTCAACCTGAATGCCCATTCTAAAAACATATTAGTGAGTATATATTTCTGATTTCTAATCAGAAAAATAGAAAGGAAGGCTTTCTATTGAGAAAGTTACTTCGTTTTATATTTCTTCCACAATCTTTAGTTAGAAATCCTAGAAGCAGTATTAACTGTCACTGTATATAAAGTACAATTTGAATCACAAAATAATCCCTGGTTCAAAGAAAAGGACTCCACAAAGGCTATTATTTCAATGATCTTCAGCCAGGAACTACGAAGGCAAATACTTTTAAATGGTGGACTTATTTGTTAAGAAGAATGGGTTCCAGTGTAAAAAAAGTAAGGTTATTTTCTAGCCTGGTTAACGGTCTAACAGCATACAATGTTTTACAAAAAGAAATTGCCATTGGCAGCTTCATTAATTAAGCACTTCATTAGTTTAAGTGAGAACTTGATACTTCAGGGGACATCACTCAGTGAAATTTCTCACTTAGGGTAGGCCGTTGTTAGCAAATCAAAACTGTGGCAATTCACGCCTAAATGTGAAAGTCAAGCTTGTCACTGTTTAATGAGGTGAAAACGGAGTTACAGTAAACTAAGTAGACCTCAGTCCAAACCAAAGATACTTTATTAGTTTAGCTAAGCAAATACAGGCACGATACAAGCTGATTCTTGTGACCAAAATAGTATTTGCCTAATTAGAACAGCTGAAAGTTCCTCAGTGCTCATGCTATGACTGTAAGTTGAGGTGCATGTTAAGTTATCTCTTTTCTATGATGTTTAATATATCATATCCAAAAGCTTCTAGTGAATTGGTTTTCTTAAAATACTCTTAAAATCTTTAGGTGCTTCTTTCAGACAAAACCATATTATTATATTTTTATTATTTATATATGTATGTGGATACGTGTATATATATATATATAGTGCAGAAAAACAGAAAGGGCAACTTGGAAGGGCAAGCTTGTACATTCCTTCTTAAAGACAACTTAGTTCATGGATCTGTATCCTTCCAAATAAACTTGAGAGGGTCTTCATTAAGTTCTTCAAAAATCCAACAGAAAAGTTTATAATTGCACTTAACTTATAGATTAATTTGGGGAGAAGTGACATTTTTATAATATTGTCATTCCATCTAAGTACATGGGATGTCACTCCACTTTTCCAGATTGTTTTCCATGTCTTTGATTAGACTTTCAAATTTGCATGCCTAAAGTATTTGTGTATTTTTAGTTAACTTAGTGCCTGTATACATTATGGTCTTATTAGGATCATACTTAAATCTTAATAAGTTGGCTCTAAGTGAGTGCATTTATTTCTGACTTTTCTTTCCTGTTCCATTTGTCCATATGTCTACTTTTATGTTTATAGCAGGGCGTTTTGTTACTATAGCTTTGTAGTGCATTTTGACATCAGGTAGTGTGATGCCTCCAGTTTTTTTCCTTTTGCCCAACATTACTTTGGCAATTTGGAGTCTTTTGTGTTTTCATATAAATTTTAGTATTGTTTTTTCTATTTCCATGAAGAATGTCATTGGTATTTTGATAGATATTGTGTTAAATCTGTAGATTATTTGAGTGATATGGACATTTTAGCAATATTAATTCTTTCAATTCTTGTACATAAAATATCTTTTCATTCAATTTCTTCCATCAATGTTTTATACTTTTCATTGTAGAGATCTTTCACCTCCTTGGTTGAATTTACTCCTATGTATTTTTATAGGTGTTATAAATGGGATTGCCTTCTTGCTTTCTTTTTCATATAGTTTACTATTGGTGTATAAAATGCTACTGATTTTTGAAATAACCACAGATATAAATAATAAACTTTACTAAACTTCAAGCCAAACTTTAACCAACAACTCTAGTATTCCCCTTTTCCAAGTCAAGTTATTCATGGAACTCATTGGGAATCATTTCCCAAATAATACTCTATATAATGAGAAGTCAAATCTTTTTTTAAGTCAAAATTTATTCAATGATGCCAGGACCAACAAGCTAAGAACACCTATTTGACAGTATTCCTCCTATCAAAGCCACCTTGCACCTTACTCATAATCTATATGGTTGCAAACTGAGTATATATACATAATTTCTTAAATATATATGTAATTATATATATTTATATATAATTTATATATTTGTAAATTATATAAATGTAAAATAATATATGACATATATTATTTTATATATATTATATTTATATATATGTTTATTTGTTTGAGTGGGAAGGGGTCTTGGTCCATGTAGGCTGTTATAACAAAATAACTTAGACTAGGTAATTTATTAAAAACAGATTTACTGCTCAGTTCTGGAGGTTAGAAAACCAAGATCAAGGTTCCCGCAGATTTGACAAAACCCAAGCACATGGGTTTTGTGCTTGATTTTGTTAATGTGATATATCAAGTTTACTGGTTTCCATTTTTTTTTTTTTTTTTTTTTGAGAAAGAGTTTCGCTCTTGATGTCCAGGCTGGAGTGCGCCACCACTCCCGGCTAATTTTGTATTTTTAGTAGAGATGGGGTCTCTCCATGTTGGTCAGGCTGGTCTCGAACTCTCAACCTCAGGTGATCTGCCTGCCTCGGCCTCCCAGAGTGCTGGGATTACAGGCATGAGCCACCGCACCTGGCCGGGTTTCCATATTCTTGAATCATTCTTGCATACCTGGGATGAATCCTACTTGATCATGGTTAATGGTATTTTTAATGTGCTGTTGAATTTGGCTTGCTAATATTTTATTGAGATTTTTGCATCTATGTGCATCAGGGATATTGGCCTGTAGTTTTCTTCTTTGGTTGTGTCCTTGTCTGATTTTGTATTAGGGTAATACTGTCCTCATAGATTGAGTTTGGAAGTATTCCCTTCTCTTCAATTTTTGGAATAGTTTACAGAGTATTGGTATTAGTTCTTTAAATGTTTGAGAGAATGTGGCAGTGAAGGCATCAGGTCCTGGGCTTTTTTTGACGGGAGGCATTTTATTACTTATTCAATTTTGTTACTGGATATTGATCTGTTCAGATTGTTCTTCTTTAAATGTTTGACAGAATTCAGCAGTGAAGGCATCGGGTCCTGGGGTTTTCTTTGATGGGAGACATTTCACTACTGATTCAATTTTGTTACTTGATATTGATCTGTTCAGATTTTCTGTTTCTTAATGATTCAATTTTGGTAGATTGTATGTATCCAGGAATTTATCCATTTCTTCTAGGTTTTCCAATTTATTGGCTTATAGTTGTTCATGGTAGGGCATCTCGATGGTGAGGCAGACTGCATTATAGTGATGGGGTAGGGGAAGGGGGAGAAGCTGCAGTATGTGGAAACTCCACACTTTTTGCTTAATTTCACTGTAAACCTAAAACCACTCTAACCTAGTAATTTAAAAAGGCAATGGGCTGAACTGCAAAACTCTAAAGCCTCTGAAGTATATACAGAAAACACTGGCTAACACATCCTATTAACTAAACAGGCCTGACAGCAATGTAAAAATAGGCTTATTCCAGTAACAGAAAACAAATCAGGAGGTAGGAAACACATACCAGTTATTTTATTTTTAATATAACCAAAATATTGTATATGTATGCAAATCAAAACCACAAAAAATATTTAACATGCTAATAAACTATAAACAAAATTCAGAAATAACCTAAGAAATTTAGAGAGCAAATCAGGTTAAAGTCAATTCATAATATCAAAGAGAAGCTATTACAGTGCTTTTGCATTTTAGTGTTAATTTCTCTAGGAGTGTTCTTCTGATTTCTATCAATTGGGAAAAATATCAGACAGAAATAGAATTTTTTAATAGCAAAAATAGATATTGTTTACCTCAACTCAGGACATTTCAAAAATAAAGGTGAGTGGGCTTTTTCTTACATCAAAGAGCAAACTTCATTTTCTCTATAAGATTGTTGACTGTTTATTTTTCATGTAGTCTACTTAACTCAGCCATACCCAACCGTGCTTCTGAGCTTTACTTCTCCAGCTTTTTTCTTTTCTTTTTCCAGAGAAAGGAAAGTACATGCTGACTCTTAGTCATAGTTCAAATTCATATTTCTATTCTTCCTGTATATCCCTTGGAGTACAGAGGAAAGTTTTCTATTTCTTCGGAGAAAAGAAAAATCTGTTTTCTATTTTCTAAACCAGTGTCATCAAACAGCATTTTGAGGCAGCAAGCTGTATGAAAAGTATAAGGGAACACAAAAGGGACAAATAAAAAAGATAAAAGTCAATTAAAGAAATTCTAAATAAAAATGTGGAACATGAAAGTAGTCCATGTAATTTTCAAAAAGCATTTCATTCAAGGCTTAGAAAAAAAAAAGAAAGAAAGAAAAGCTCTTGACTGGCCACTCTAGACAGAAATGTGCTTCGGCCCGAGAGATAAAGGAAGCAATTGTCATGGCTTTGGGAATTTAGGAAACTTTTCAGATTTCCGAACCAATTCAAGTCAGTTCTTTGAAATTAAAAAAGGAGACATTGAGGCCACAGGGGAGACTTGCTGAAGGAGATTCATAAAAATCAAATTTATTCACTCAAGAAGAAACTTATTGAGTATATTTTATACGCTGGGCTGTTAGGATCATCAGTGAACAAAAGAGACCACCCTCTTCCTCCTAAATCTCTGCCATGGTGGAAGTTATGTTCTATTTCATGGAACACAGAAGATGAACACTAAACATAAAAGTAATTATATGTCAGAATTTGAAAATGTTTTAGGAAAAAATGGAGCAAGATAATAGTGATTGAGATACAGGTAATGGGGTGAGAGAAGGAAGGTGTGTCAGGATCTTCTTGCATTTCTATAAAGGCATACTTGAGACTGGGTAATTTAAAAGAGTTTGATTGGCTCATGGTTCTGTAGGCCATGCAAGCATGGTGCTGGCATTGCTCAGCTTCTGGGGAGGCCTCAGGGAGCTTTTACTAGTGGCAGAAGGTGATGTGGAAGCAGGCACATCACATGATGAGAGTGGGAACAAGAGAGACAGAAGGGGGAGATGCCACTCACTTTCAAACAACCAGATCTCCAGAGAACTCTCTCATCACCAAGGGGATGGCACTAAGCCTTTTATGAGGGTTTTGCCCCCATAATCCAAACACCTCCCACTAGGCCCCACCTTCAACACTGGTGATTACATTTTGACATGAGATTTGGAGGGGACATCAAAAGCATATCAGACAGGTTGCAATTTAAATAGGTGTGCCTAGGACATGCCTCTTTATGAAGGGGACATTTGAACACAGATCTGAAGCAAAGAAGAAGGGGGTCTTTATAAGCAGCCCATGCAAGGTTAGAGCATCCCTGATGCATGCCAGGAGGGTCACAGTTCAGAATGTTTATAGCTACTGGGAAAAGGAGGCTTACACTTTGAAAATAAGAGATCAGTAAAAGACTAAATGCAAAAACAAAATGACAAATTCTCAAAAAGAAATGAAAGAAAGTGTAAATCTCAGAGGATTTCTGAAAGCACTGAGGAAGAGATGAGAGTTTAAATGGGCCTTGAAATGTTTTTCAGGTTTTCTTCCCACGGGAATAAATTCAATGATCATAAGTGCATATAAAATTACAAAGCAGTTACAAAGATGAACAATAACATCACATCAAATGCTTAAAAAAAAAGGTGATTCTCAAGTGTGAGATACATTTTCAAATAATTCAGCCTGCTTACATGCAACATTTTCTAGCATTTGCCCCACTCATCTATTTTACAAGGAATAAGCTGCCTCTATTTCTTCTCTACATGCCTCAACTAACTAAATGTTAGCTTAATAATCCCCATAGGTCAACAAAGACTGTTCTTGTCTTTCTTGCAAGTCCTATGGATACATTTCAATTGTTTTATTTTGTTTGCTTTTTGCATTTGATGCCATCAAACACAACCGCCTTGCAGTTTTCCCCTCCTTTGGTTTGTCTCTTGCTTCTTTCCTATCATTTTGCTCTTTTTTCCTCCGTCAGCTCCATAAATACTAGGCTATGTTCTCAACTCTCAATTTTCTTCAGTACTCATTGCCTTCAACATCTCTTTTCTCATTCATTCTTAAAGACACTCAAATCAGGTTCTCACCCCACCTTTCTACCTAAGTTACTAGGTAGTCAATAGTTCCAGTTTTCCCCAACAATCTGTTACTCCAGATGTCACATTTAATAATGCTAGTGCACCCTTTCATTTTTACCTGTGTTATCCCTATTTGGATGATAAAATATATGGTCTACCTATCTATGAATCCGGCTGCAAAACCCAGTGGTCAATTCTCGGCACCTCAGTTCTCCTTCTAGGTTCCAAGGCTCCCTAAGTAGCCAGCAAACTCACTGAACCCCTCGGGATATTTTAAAATTTCAAGGAAAACATATCTCTCAAATTCTGCCCAAGCTACTAGCTCAAGTTAGCTCACAATTACAATGTTAGATTGCACTGCATTCCTTTCAATGATATCGTATTTTTGCAGATCTGAGTTTCTGGTGTTTGTAATAAAAAGTTAAGGACTGTACAAAAACCAGTGTGGAATAGGAAATGAATTTGGCAGTTCTCAAACAGGTTCCAAGGTTTAACGTTATTCCTAACAATATCCAACGGGTACACGCATCTCATTAGAAAGTAATTATGGTTATTTTAGAATAAAATTAAATATTAATTTTTTTCTTTAAATTTGTATGTTTTAGGTTTCCAAATGGCTACTAAGTTGATAGGACAAAAATACTTATGAAATGTTTGGGGTAAGGCCACTTAATAAACAAAATTGTTATGTATTTCTTTTGGCCTAGGAGACCCATACAAAACTACCAAGACAGCAAGGGTGACATAAACTAAGAAAGGCTGGGAACCTCTGTTTTACTACTTTTTTTTTTTTTTTTTTTTTTGAGATGAAGTCTCATTCTGTCACCTAGGCTGGAGTGCAGTGGCACATCTGTGTTCACTGCAAGCTCCGCTTCCTGGGTTCACGCCTTTCTCCTGCCTCAGCCTTCCAAGTAGCTGGGACTATAGGCGCCAGCCACCATGCCAGGCTAATGTTTCGTATTTTTTTAGTAGAGACTGGGTTTCACCATGTTAGCCAGGATGGTCTCGATCTCCTGACCTTGTGATCTGCCTGCCTCAGCCTCCCAAAGTGCTGAGATTACAAGCGTGAGCCACCACACCCGGCCTAGTCGTTATTGTATAAGTGACTGACATAGTTGATCCCTCATCCCTTTTCTGCTTCCTCCACTCAGCTTCCAGGAACCACACGTTCTTGGTTTTCTTTCTATCTCACTGGTCACACTTTCTCAACCTTTTTTTCTGTTTTCCACTTCTCTTTTCAATCTCTTAATATTAGAGTGCCCAGGACTCATGCCTGAGCTCTCTTCTTTTCTCAGTCTGTAATATCTTCTTAAGGGGTTTCATTCAGTCTCATGGCTTTAAATAACATCTATGTATTGATAATTTTCAAATTTGTAAATTGAGAACAGACTTCTTCCCTGAATTCAAACTCAAACAATCCAACTACCTTCACCACATTTGCACTTCAATATGCACTGGACAAGCAAATTTAACATATCAAAAAAAGTTTCCCTTACCTCCCTCTCTCTGCACTGCACCCCCTGCCCCCCAGAGCCCCCCCACCCCCACCCGCCACCCTCCACTGAAACCAAAAAGAAAAAAAGAGAAATCTGCTCCATTTCAGTACAAGCTAACTCCATACTTCTCGATGCTAAGGCTGGAAAGCTTGGTCTCATGCTTGACTCTTTCTCTTAAACTCTACCAATCCAGAAACAAATCCTTCTAGCTCTACATTCAAAATATATGCAAAATTCTATCACTTCTCTCCCTCACTGCAGTCAGCAAGTGGATCCAAGCTACCACCATCTATCTTTCTTCTGGAACTATGGAATAGCCTTCTAGCCAGTCTTTCTGCTTCAGCACTTGCCCTATTGCAGTTTATGTTCTCATAAAGCAGCCAGAATGATGTGTTTAAACATAAGGCAGAGCCTATCATCACTCTCTACTTAAAATCCCCAATTACATCACATTTGACTGAAAGTCAAAGTCCTTAGCCTATATGGAGCCCTGATCTGAACACCTACCCTACTGTGAATTCTCCGACTTCATCTACCATCACTCTTCTCACTCACTCCACTCAAGCCACACTGACCACCTGGTCAACACATCCCAGCCATAAACCCTGGCAGCGCCTGTTACCTCTGTTTGGAATGCCCTTCACCGAGATAAATCCTTGCGGTCTCCCACCCTCCTTCAAATCATTTTTATCTGACTATCTTGTAAACAGTGCAATCTTCACCTTGCCTCAGTCCAGCACTCCCAATTCCTCTTACCCTAGCTAACTTTATCTTATTCTACATCATTTATTCTATTCTAACATTCTGTATAATATGCTTTCATATCACAGTTATCATATACTGTCTTTCTCCAAGTTCTAGAAGCTCAGGGATTACTGTTTTATTCACTCTCTAAGTGCATAGAATTTCTGGAATATGGTAAATATTTGTTAGTTATTTGCTAAATAGATGAAGGAATCAGCCTGTTCACTGGCAGCCATCATAACCATTTTAAAGGCTTCCACTACTATGCATATTTCCCAGTAACTTCCAAAATTATGTCTTCAACCCAGAACTCTCCTGACTCAAAGACATATATTCATCCACTTACCTGACATCTTTCCTTAGTTGTTCCAAAAGAACTTCTGATTGATTCAAATGTTTCAGAAAGACATCTTCCCCTTAAACTTGCCACATGCCCTGTGTATTAGTCAGGTCCAGCTATCACAACAAGATACCACAGACTGGGTGGCTTTATTATAAACATCTATTTATCACAATTCAGAAAACTTGAGGTCCAAGATCAAGCTGTCAGCATCTAGCCTTTCCTGTGAGGAGAGAGAAAGAGAGGGGATATTGGGGGGAGAACAAGGAAGAGAAAGACGGAAAGAGAAAAATGTAGTGTCTCTTCCTCTTATATGTCCTATCAGATTAGGAGCCCACACTTATGATCTCGTTTAACCTTACTTACCTCCTTAAAGGCCCCATCTCCAAACCCAGGGATGTTGAGGGTTAGGGCTCCAACACATGAATGGGGATGGTCAAAATTCAGTCTACAAGATCCTGCATTTCTTATTGTTATGAGTGAAAACACTGAGAATGCAATTAACCAAGCCAGAAACCTGACATTTATCCTCGATACCTTTTCCTTCCCCGTTGATTATATCTAATGAGGTACCAAATCCACTCAATTCTATCTCCTAAATATTTCGTATCTTCCTCCCTTTCTGTGTTTCTCTACGGCCCTCCCCTAGTCAGTCCCTCATTTTGTACACGGACTATGCTAGTAGGCTCCTAAGCTACCCTCTGGCCATCATCCTCGGCAACTTCTTGCATCCTGCACACCATTGACAGATGATCTTCCTAAAACACAACTCTGATCCTATGACTCCCTGATTTAAAATCACACAATAACATATCATTTCCTAAGGATAAACTTATATTCCAGTAGTATTGCCTACAGTCTTTTTTTGTCATCTCCACCTTCACCCTTCCCACCCAGCATCCTATCCACTTCTCACTTTGTTCTCCAAGCACACCAAATCGTTTGCAATTTCCCAAGCACTCACTGCTTTCCCTGTCTTTATCCAGAGCTGTTCATACTACCTTACCAATATTGGATGCCCTTGTCTCTCTACCAAGTCCCATTAGTCCTTGCATTATTGGCCCATCCTGTATGAAGTGTTCCTCTTTTCCCAAGGACGTCAAATGTTTGTTCTTTGTACAAGGCTTGCTTTATTAGGGAAATTAAGTATTGTATTGTAATTGCCTGTCTGCATATCTACCTCTCACTGACTCCATCCATACATACCTTGATCAACACATATTACAGATCTTTGTATTGCCAGTGCCTAGCACAGAGTGGCAGTTTACTCAATGACTGCATGAAATGAACTAAGTCAGTGGAGTTTACTCTGGAAACTTTCTCTTCTGACAATTATTCTTCCAGAAAATCTATAATTCCTTTATTTTCCTGCCTTATTAAGAATAAAAGTAAGTGAAATTATAGTTTCCAATGTTTTTCAGTTTTTTGCTGTTTTTTATTTCTTCTTTATATATTAATTTCACAGGGCTGTTAAAGAACCAATTAAAATCCAAATTCTTATCTTTTTCCAAGATTCAGCTCAGTGAGTTTTCAGATAATCACATCTACCAATGAAAAGACAAGTTCCCAGTGATAATATGAAAAATTGACACTGTCAGGTAAAAAAAATTGAATGCATTTCTAAGGACATGTTGGCTTAATATTTTAAATTAATTTTGGAACATGCTAAGCATATAATATTAAACTTGCATCACTGATTTTGAACGTAATACAATGCATTAAAGGGCTTTTTAAAATGTGACTTTCAGAGTGTTTGTGTATTCAATAAAAAATTGCGTGCATCATTGAACATTTATGCAATGAAGATCTTAAAGATGTAAGGAAGATAAAACTGTGAAAAAATCATAAAGATTAAAGAAACATTTCAGGAAAGACCAAATAGACTACTAGACTAGAAACTACTACTAGACTAAACACTAAAACAGTTGAGAGTACAGAGAGATAGAAAGAGAAAACTGATTAGAAATGAGAAGACCAAAGCTCTGTACATAGTACAAATAGAATAAAAGTACCAGGTCAAAATAAATGAATACACACACCCTGAATAATACACAGGGCATGTGGTTTAATCTCCAAGTAAACATATCACATAGCAAATGTGTTAGAACTGTGAGTACTGCAATAAGCTGTCATACAGTCCCATCATCATAACCACACCATCTCAAATGTTTTATTCACATTAGAAGGAAACAATTCCATATATTAACTTTTTCAACATTTGAAGTCACAAGGACAGATTTGACCAATACTTTTGCATTAGTCAGTTGTGGGTTGTTATAAAAAACAAAAACCAAAAACAAACAACTAAGAAATCTCAGTGGCTTAAGAAATAAAAGGTTATTGCCTTCTTATACAATGCAGTCCAATGTAAGGCACATATACACTGGAGTGTTAGACACAGTATAGGCAATGAATATGTAATAAAAGATTGAATGAATAAATAGAAGGAAAAGAAAGGAAGGAAGGAAAGGAAGTCCTACCTAAATTTGCTCAAACTGTATAAACCATCCCAGCCCCAATTTTCATATCTATAACATAGGATAATAGTGCTATGGGTTTTTTGTTGTTGTTGTTGTGGAGTCTGTTTGTTTTTAGATGGAGTCATGCTCTGTCACTAGGTTGGAATGCAGTGGCATGAACTCAGCTCACTGCAACCTTTGCCTCCTGGGTTCAAGCAATTCTCCTGCCTCAGCCTCCCAAGTAGCTGGGACTACAGGCATGTACCACCATGTCCAGTTAATTTTTGTATTTTTAGTAGAGACAAGGTTTCACCATGTTGGCCAGGACGGTCTCCATCTCTTCACCTTGTGATCCTCCCACCTCACCCTCCCAAAGTGCTGGGATTATAGGTGTGAGCCACTGTGCCTGGCCAATAGTGCTATGATTAAGGGTAATCATCATCATCATCATTAAGTGTATAACATAATAAACCTCAAAATGGGCTTGAGGATTGGTTATCAGAAAAATGGCTGATAGGAGGAAGCACTAACTTGCAGCAGCCATGTGGAGGGACAGAGCAGCAGGTGGAGACCCACATCGTGAACTTTTGCTCCAAGAACTACCACAGGAACATACCAGGAAAGCTGAGAGAATTCACAGAACTTTTGAAGGAGGTGGATTGCCACTGCAGGCTCTGTGGGACAACTGAGGAGCTGTGCTTTCTCAGCTGGGAGACTTGTGGTCTGGGGCAAGTTCTCAGCCCTGCTCACCAGTTGCCTGGAAATGTACTTGGTGCTGTTGCAGGAGCACAGTAGGAGTGAGACAAGCCTTTCAGGATGCAGGCTGTGTGGGAGCTGGGTGAGGCCTGTGGCTGCTGGCTTTCCTTCACTTCCCTGGTGACCTGTGTGATGCAACAGAGACAGCCATAATCCCCTTGGGAGCATAACTACATTGGCCTGGGAATCACACCCCCCACCCCCCACAGCAGCTGCAGCAAGCCCCACCCAAGGAGAGTCTGAGTTCAGACATGCCTAACCCTGCCCCCAGCTGATGGTCTTTCTCTACCCACCCTGGAAGCCAAAGACAAAGGTCATAATCTCTAGGGAGCTCTATGGCCTTGCCCCCCACCTGAGAAACCGGAATATTTATCCAAAGATGACTCTAGAGCAAGCTTGTATCCTTCTTATACAACTGCAGCTGATGCAGTCTTGAAGCACCACCTCCTGGCTGGAGGCCAGCCAACACAAAACCAGCACACTTAACAAAAATACAACTAAGGACTCACAGAATCCACTTTACTCCCCTTCTACTTCCACCAGAGTAGTTGTTGGGATCCATGGCTGACAGACCTGATGACAGGTCACATCACAGGGCTCTTTGCAGACACTCCCCAGTACCAGCCTGGAGCCTGATACCTCCGCTGGGTAGCTAGATCCAGAGGAGAAATAACAGTAACTGCAGTTCAGCTCTCAAGAAGCCGCATGCCTAGGGGAAAGAGGAGTGCACCACATCAAGGGAACGCCCCCGTGGGACAAAAGAATCTGAGCAGCAGCCCTTGAGTCCCAGATCTTCCCTCTGAAATAGTCTACACAAATGAGAAAGAACTAGAAAAATGATTCTGGTAATGTGACAAACAAGGTTCTTTAACACCCCCAGAAGATCATACTAGGTCACCAGCAATGGATCCAAACCAAGAAGAAATCTCTGAATTGCCAGAAAAAAACACTCAAAAGGTTGATTATTAAGGCAATCAAGGAGGCATCAGAGAAAGGTAGAGTATAACTTAAAAAAAAAAAAGATATAAGATATGAATGGAAAAATCTCCAGTAAAATAGATAGCATAAGTAAAAAAAAAATCACAGCTTCTGGAAATCAAGGACACACTTGGAGAAATGCAAAATGCACTGGAAAGTCAGCAACAGAATCAAACAAGTAGAAGAAAGAACTTCAGAGTTCAAAGATAAGGCTTTTGAATTAACCCAATCCAACAAAAACAAACAAAAAAGAATTTTAAAAAAATGAACAAAGCCTCCAAGAAGTGTGGTATTATGTTAAATGAGCAAACCTAAGAATAATTGGTGTTCCTGAGGAGAACGAGAAATCTGAAAGTTTGGAAAACACATTTGAGGGAATAATTGAGGAAAACTTTCCCAGTCTTGCTAGAGATCTAGACATTCAAACACAAGAAGCTCAAAGAACACCTTGGAAATGTATTGCAAAAAGATCATCGCCTAGGCACGTTTTCATCAGGTTCTCTAAAGTCAAAACAAAGGAAAGAATCTTAAGAACTGTGAGGCAAAGGCATCAGTAACCTATAAAGAACTTGTCAGATTAACAGCAGATTTTTCAGCAGAAACCCTACAACCTAAAAGGGACTGGGGTCCTATCTTTTAGCCTCCTTAAACAAAACAATTATAAGACAAGAATTTTGTATCCAGTGAAACTAAGCTTCATAAATGAAGGAAAGATACAGTCTTTTGTAGACAAACAAATGCTGAGAAAATTCACCACTACCAAGCCAGCACTACGAGAACTGCTAAAAGGAGTTCTAAATCTTGAAACAAATCCTAGAAATACATCAAAATAGAATTTCCTTAAAGTATACATCTCACGGGACCTATAAAACAATCACACAATTAAAAAAACCCAAAGTATTCAGGCAACAATCACAGTGAATAGAATAGTACCTCACATCTCAATACAGATATTGAATGTAAATGGCCTAAATACTCCACTTAAAAGATACAAAGGCTGGGTGCGGTGGCTCACCCCTGTTATCTCAACACTTTCAGAGGCTGAGTCAAGTAGATCATGAGGTCAGGAGATTGACCATCCTGGCTAACACAGTGAAACCCCATCTCTTCTAAAAATACAAAATTAGCCAGGCATGGTGGCACGCACCTGTAGTCCCAGCTACTCGGGAGGGTGAGGTAGGAGAATCGCTTAAACCCGGGAGGCAGAGATTGCAGTAAGCCAAGATTGTGCCCCTGCACTCCAGCCTGGGCAACAGAGCAAGACTCCATCTCAAGAAAAAAAAAAAGATACAGAATGGCAGAATGGATTAGAAGTCACCAACCAAGTATCTGCTGTCTTTGGGAGACTTACCTGACACATAAGGACTCACATAAACTTAAGGTAAAGGGTGAAAAAAGATATTCCATGCCAATGGACACCAAAAGCAAGCAGGAGTAACCATTCTTAGATCAGACAAAACAAACTTTAAAGCAACAGCAGTTAAAAAAGACAAAGAGGGACATTATGTGATGACAAAAGGACTCATCTAGCAGGAAAATATCACAATCCTAAATATATATGCACCTAATACTGGAGCTCCCAAATTTATAAAACAATTACTACTAGACCTAAGGAATGAGACAGATGGCAACACAATAATAGTGGGAGATTTCAATACTCCACTGACAGCACTAGGCAGATCATCAAGACAGAAATTCAACAAAGGAACAATGGACTTAAACTATATCCTAGAACAAATGGACTTAACAGATATTTACAGAACACTCTACCCAACAACTGCAGAATATACATTCTATTCATCAGCACATGAACATTCTCCAAGATAGACCATATAACAGGCCACAAAACAAGTTTCAACAAATTTAAGAAAAATCTAAGTTATATCAAGAACTCTCTCAGACCACAGTGGAATAAAATTGGAAATCAACTTCAAAAAGAACCCTCGAAACCATGCAAATACATGGGAACTAAATGTCTGCTCCTGAATGATTGTTAGATTAACAATGAAATCAAGATGAAAACTTAAAAATTATTTGAACTGAGCAATAACAGTGACACAATCTATCAAAACCTCTGGAATACAGCAAAGCAATACTAAAAGGAAAGTTCATAGCATTAAATGCCTACATCAAAAAGTCTGAAAGATCACAAATAAACAATCTGAGGTCACACTTCAAGGAATTAAAGAAAGAAGAACAAATGAAACCCAAACCCAGCAGATGAAAAGAAATAACCAAGATTAGAAGAGAACTAAATGAAATTGAAACAAAAAATACCAAAGACAAACAAAATAAAAGTTGGTTCTTTGAAAGGATAAATAAAATTGATAGCTCATTAGTGAGATTAACCAGGAAAAGAAGAGAGAAGATCCAAATAAGTTCAACTAGAAACAAAATGGGAGATATTACAACTGATACCACAGAAATACAAAAGATCACTAAAGGCTACTATGAACACCTTTACATGCATAAACTAGAAAACCTAGAGGAGATGAATAAATTCCTGGAAATATACAACCCTCCTAGATTAAACCAGGAAGAAATAGAAACTGTGAACAAACCAATAACAAGAAGCTAGATTGAAATGATAGTTAAAAAGTTACCAACAAAAAAAAGGCCAATACCAGATGGATTCACAATTGAATTCTGTCAGACATGCAAAAAAAGAGTTAGTAGCAATCCTATTGACACTATTCCAAAAGATAGAGAAAGAGAGAATCCTGCCCAAATCATTCTATGAAGCCAATATCACCCTAATACCAAAACCAGGAAAGAATATAACAAAAAAAAGAAAACTACAGACCAATATCTCTGATGAACATAGACGCAAAAATATTCAAAAAAATATTAGCTAACAGAATAAAACAGCAGATCAAACAGAAAATCCACCATGATCAAGTGGGTTTCATACTAGGGATGCAGGGATGGTTTAACATCCGCAAGTCAATAAATGTGATACACCACATAAACAGAATTAAAAACAAAAATCACATGATTATCTCAACAGACGCAGAAAAAGCATTTGAAAAAATCCAGCATCGCTTAACGATTAAAACTCTCAGCAGAATCGGCATAGAGGGAACATACCTTAAGGTAATAAAAGCCATCTATGACAAACCCACAGCCAACATTATACTGAACAGAGAAAAGCTGAAAGCATTCCTTCTGAGAACTGGAACAAAAGAAGAATGCCCACTTTCACCACTTCTATTCAACGTAGTACTGCAAGTCCTAGCCAGAGCAATCAGACAAGAGAAAGAAAGGGCATCCAAATCGGTAATGAGGAAGTCAAACTGTCGCTGGTTGCCAGTGATATGATTGTATACCTAGAAAACCCTAAAGACTCATCCAAAAAGACCCTGGAACTGGTAAATGAATTCAGCAAAGTTTCAGGTTACAAAATTAATATACACAAATCAGTTGCTCTGCTATACACCAACATGTACCAAGCTGAGAATCAAATCAAGAACTCAATCTCTTTTACAATAGCTGCAAGAAATAAAATACTTAGGAATATGCTTAACCAAGGCGGTGAAAGACTTCTACAAGGAAAACTACAAAACACTGCTGAAAGAAATCATACACAACACAAACAAATGGAAACACACCCTATGCTCATGGATGGGCAGAATCAATATTGTGAAAATGACCATACTGCCAAAAGCCATCTACAAATTCAATACAATTTCCATCAAAATACCACCATCATTCTTCACAGAATTAGAAAAAACAATCCTAAAATTCATGTGGAACAAAAAAAGAGCCTGCATAGTCAAAGCAAGGCTAAGCAAAAAGAACAAATCTGGAGGCATTACAACACCCAACTTCAAACTACACTATAAGGCCATATTCACCAAAATAGCATGGTACTGGCATAAAAATAGGCATATAGACAAATGGAACAGAATAGAGAACCCAGAAATAAAGCCAAATACTTACAATCATCTGATCCTTGACAAAGCAAACAAAAACAAAGTGTGGAAAGGCCACCCTATTTAACAAATGGTATTAGGATAATTGGCAAGTCACAGGTAGAAGAATGAAGCTGGATCCTTATCTCACCCTATGCAAAAATCAACTCAATATTAATCAAAGACTTAAATCTAAGACCTGAAACCATAAAAATTGCGGAAGATAACATTAAGAAAACCCTTCTAGACATGGCTTAGGCAAAGACTTCATGACCAAGAACCCAAAAGCAAATGCAACAAAAACAAACATAAATAGATGGGATTTCATTAAAGTAAAAAGCTTCTGGCTGGGCGCGGTGGCTCACACCTGTAATCTCAGCACTTTGAGAGGCTGAGGCAGGTGGATCACGAGGTCTTGAGATCAAGATCATCCTGGCCAACATGGTGAAATCCGTCCCTACTAAAAATACAAAAATTAACTGGGCGTGGTGGTGCGCACCTGTAGTCCCAGTTACTCAGGAGGCTGAGGCAAGAGAATCGCTTGAACCCAGGAGGTGGAGGTTGCAGTGAGTCAAGATCACACCACTGCATTCCAGCCTGGGAGGCAGAGCAAGACTCTGTCTCCAAAAAAAAAAAAAAAAAAAAAAGCTTTGCACAGCAAAAGAAACAATCAGCAGAGTAAGCAGAGAACCCACAGAGTAGGAGAAAAATCTTTGCAATCTATAACATCCAAAAAAGGACTAACATCCAGAATCTACCAGGAAGTCAAACAAATCAGCAAGAACAAAACAAACAATCCCATCAAAAAAACTGGGCAAAGGACATGAATAGACAATTCTCAAAAGAAGATATACAAATGGCCAACAAACATATTAAAAAATGCTTAATATCACTAATTATCAGGGAAATGCATATCAAAACTGTAATGCGATACCACTTTACTCCTGCAAGAATGGCCATAATCAAAAAATAAAAAGTAATAGATGTTGGTGTGGATATGGTGAAAAGGGACCACTTTTACACATTGGTGGGAATGTAAACCAGTACAACCACTATGGAAAACAGTGTGGAGATTCCTTAAAGACCTAAAAGTAGAGCTACCATTTGATCCAGCAATCCCACTACAGGGTACCTACGCAGAGCAAATGAAGTCATTATACAAAAAAGATACTTGCACATGCATGTTTATAGCAGCACAATTCACAGTTGCAAAAATATGGAACCAGTCCAAATGCTCATCAATCAACAAGTGGGTAAAGAAAATGTGGTATATGCATACCATGGAATACTACTTAGCCATAAAAAGGAATAAAATGATGGCATCTGCAGCAACTCGTAAGTGGGAGCTAAACCATGTGGACACAAAGGCATAGGAATGATACAACGGACATCGGAGACTTGAGGGAACGGGAGGGAAAGGGGTGAGGGATAAAAGATGACACATTGGGTACAATATACACTGCTCGGGTAATGGGTGCATCAGAATCTCAGAAATCACCACTAAAGAACTTCTTTATGTGACCAAATACCACCTGTTCGCCAAAAACTATTGAAATTTTAAAAATAATGATAAAATAAAAAAGAATCTGTGCTCTGTTCATAGTATTACTGAAATAATAATTTTTAAAAATGGGCTTGAGTCATAACTCGAATTCTCTTTAGCTAAATACTTTATTTTCCTCCCCTCTCTTGCTCCTAGTTTTCTAATTTTTTCCCCCACCACTAATGGTATGCATGAAGAGTTTCATTAAATCTGCTCTCCATTGGCTTCCAACCAGGAAAAAACTTGAATCAACCGATACCTCCTTCCTTACCAAGTAAAGGAAAATTCAACCAAACAGAATGGAGATAGCATTTGAACTTGGCCTTGAAATAAAGATGTCAACAGCTAAAAATGGGGGCAGAATAGATTTCCAGATTGAGTCATCCACTGCTGAGAGAAGCTAGTATATTATTGATGTCGCTGATTACAAAAAAAAAAAAAAAATCTTGGCAGTAGTGTGTGGCTAGATTGGTACATGTTGGCAAATTAGAATGAGTACTGGATTGAGTAATCTAATGAGATCTGAATTCTGACTCTGCTACTAACTTACTTGTGTAATTGCCAATAAGTTACTTAACTCTTATAGGCTTCATATTCCACATTTGTAAACTGAGTAGGTTGAGCTGAGTAAGCTTTTGTCATTCTTTCAGCTACGTAATTTTATGGAAAAGGAAATCCATCACAATCACAGGACAAAACTATTTCTTAGAAAAATTGCAGTATGACTGCATTGAAGAAGGACTCTTTTGGAATGACAAAGAAGGAGCCCTTTGGCCCACTTTATCTTACATCCAAAGACTAAATTCATCTGTCACAAATTAGAAAAGTTCCATTTCAGGTATTCACATAGCCTTCATCTCACAGCTCCTACAGTGACTTCCTCAGCCCTTCTTGGGGCAGCTCACATCCAGGAGAGACTGAGGCAGGGTTATAAAGACCTAGTCAGGTTCATGTAATACAGAACACTGGTGGGCAATTCTTGCACCAGGACTCTTAGGCATATTGGTCAAGGCTTTGCCAGGCCTGGATCACATTTCAATTTCATACGCTCGACAGTTTTGCTTTCTCCCACCTCCTTTCCCAAGTGTTGGACCATTGTGAGCATTTTGCACCTCAGATTCCATCTTAGTGTCTAATTCCAGTTAAACCAATCTGCAATAGTGGAATGAGAGACAGGTGTAATTAGACACAAGAGACCTACCCCACGGCACAAGGCAAGGTAATCTGGATATTTGAGCGTCTTAGAAGAAATGCCGTATCTTTATTTCTTGTTTGTTCTGAAAGATGATCTTCCTGTGGTTTCATGAGATACCAGGATTTTGCCATCATGCTCACTGAACACTGCTGATGGCATCTTCCAGGATTAACCATACTCTGAATTTTGAATACCATCCCGATTCAATCAACTTTGACGAATGTATTATTGTTTGTAGTTTTGATTTAAAAGCCTTTACAGCTCATGTTTGTTGCTGTAATATCACTGCTTTGTCTTCTATTTGGGTTTTGGTACCAAATTCACCCTGCTGTCTAAACGTAGACTGGGTAAATCACTCTCCCACTGTTCCATCCGACCGATGAATAGTCACCGCCACTCAAGATATAGCAGAGGACATTACTGCCCTCTGGTGGAAACATTGAAGACTACTCTAAGAGTGTCTCCCGAGGAATGGAATTTTCACAGATGGGTTCATGTAGCAGCTTGAGATGTAAATAAATACAGCCAGAAAAATTATCCTCATTTCCGGTTCTTGACATTTGATTGGCTGTGTATTTGCCTAATTTCCATCTTCTTCCCTGCTCTGTTATCCCTATCCCAAACAGGTTTAGCCATCTACAAATCTTTAAAACACTGATCCACTAAGACATGGATCTCATCACCCAATGTATTTACAATAAAGCTTCCAACCTCCTTTTCAGACGGAGGAAAAAAGAAAACAAACAAACAAAAAACACTTGAAACAGTAGAGCATTAAAAATGTGTTGTAAATAGACAACTATTTCCACTTTAGCCCTCCAAACGGATTCGGTTTTCTGGGGCTATGCCAACAGGCAAATAATTGACTTACTGTTGCTTTTTTAAATTCCATTAATATAAGAAACAAATCATTTATTAGCCTTCTTTGTCTGAGTAAGTGGCTGAGTGCATATATTTTCTTCATGTGTGGGTGAAAGAGCATAGAAGATAATGCTAATAATTCAATTTTAAGAACTTCTGTTGATTTATTCAGTCTATTCTGCCTTCTTAGTGTGACGAGAAGAATACCAAGCAACCTGTCCCTTGAATTAAAGAGGAGCAGTTTATAAAAATTATACTACAGGCTAAGGAGCGAAACTTAGGTTTTAGCCTGAGCTCTAGTCCTTAACTTCCCTTAGCCTCAACTTCTTCATCTGCAAAATGGGGACAATGATCCTTTAAGGAGCTGTAGTGAGTATGAAATCAGATAACATACACAGAGCTTAGGCACAGTGCCTGGTACATATTAAATGCAGATAAATTACGGTTGACCTCAGTTTCCATGGAGAATTTGTTCCAGGACTTCCTGTGGGTACCAAAATCTCGAGTCCCTGATATAAAATGGCAATAGTATTTTATACTATAGCATATTCATATTAAATACATAGCATTTAAAATATAGTATATTTTAAATCATTTCTAGATTACTTATAATACCTAGTACAATGTAAATGCTATGTAAATAGTCATTATACTGTATTGTTAAGGGAATAATGGCAAGGAAAAAGTACATGTACATGTTCAGTACAGATAGGTTTTTTTCCCCAATAGTTTTGATCTGTGCTTGGTTGAATCCACAGATGTGGAACCCATGGATATGGACAGCTGACTGTACCCAATATTATTTCTATTGTTATTTTTAGTCAAGTGTTAATGAGGAAGAATTTGCTTCAAATGTCTAAAAATTCTAACGCTCTTAGTCTAAGCAATATTTGCCTATTTATTTTCCTCTTATGATCTTCTAGATGGATCATTTTCTATGGAGATCTTTAACTTAATCTGCTCCAATTCTTTTACCTTCAGGAAGTGGCTGGTGTTGCCAAGTCATTGGGGCTCATGTCTATTCTCACTTACAAGCCTCAGCTCAGAAGACTTCCCTTGCCTCCTTTATCTCCTTGCCTTTCTACACCACACTTGCTTCCACCCACACCATACATACCGGTGGTCCATCTTCCTGTAACTGAAAATTGTTTAAGTGTGAGTATTTTGTCCATCTACTCTCAGCACCTAGGACATGATTGATAAATGTAGTTTCCTATTAAGTGAAAATACTTCCCTAAACCTTGTCAGCTAGATGGCAAAAATCCCAGAAAGATTCAGACATGGAGTTGAAGAGAATTGGGTTTCTTCTAAGTCACTGAGCCTCCTCAGTTCACAAAAGGAGGACTTATGAATTGGGTGATCTCATCCACAAAATCGGAATGATGGTTTAGTCAACATAAACAGATGTTAATTCATACAGAACCCAAAGAGCACTACCGTGGAACAGCAATTCCATCCACTGAGATTCTGAGACTTTGCCTTACCAGATTATTATACTTTGATTTAGTTGAGAAAAAAAGCATAGGTACATCATATCAATTCTATCACAAGGTTACTATTGTTATGGTTAGCTACAATAATCACACATCATAGCATATTTTTTTACAATGTATCATCAGTTTTAGGATGAGTGCAATACTTTAAAAATAAATAATTATTAAAATGAAATAAAAATAAATAAAGTATCCTATTATAGTAACAATAAGAATAAAATTCTCACAGTTTTCTGACTACTTGGGAATATAATATTTCTGCATTGAAATTCCATAGACTTCTAGATCTGACATTATTATTGATGACATAAATTTAGCTTTTTAGTAACAAGGAAAATGAATATTATTGGTGACTGTATTAGTCCCTTCTCTCATTGCTATAAAGAACTACCTGAGACTAGGTGATTTATAAAGAAAAGAGGTTTAATTGACTCGCAGTTCCAGAGGCTGTACAGGAAGCACACACAGCTGGGGAGGCCTCAGGAAACTTACAATCATGGCAGAAGACAAAGAGGAAGCACGCATGTCTTATATGACCAGAAAAGGAGAAAGAGAGAGTGAAGGGGGAGGTGCTACACACTTTCAAACAGCCAGATCTTGTGAGAACTCACTCACTATCAAGAAAACAGCAAGGGGGAAATCTGCCCCCATGATCCAGTCACCTCCCACCAGGCCCCTCTTCCAACTGGGAGTTACAATTCCACATGAGATTTGGGCAGGGACACAAATCTAAACCGTATCAGTGACACATACTGAAATATTTTAAAAGAGGAGTTTAGATGAAAATTCATAGAGCTTTAGAAATACAATGAAGGGGAAAATTTTAACAGGGAAAAAATACATCACAAGCAAAATTGTTCGTGTTCTTTCTTCTTTTATGAAAAATAGATTTCTTTTTATTTTATTTTATTTTATTTATTTATTTATTTTTGAGATGGAGTCTTGCTCTGTCGCCCAGGCTGGAGTGCAGTGGCGGCATCTTGGCTCACTGCAAGCTCCGCCCCCCGGGTTCACGCCATTCTCCTGCCTCAGCTTCCTGAGTAGCTGGGGGCTACAGGCTGTCCCTATTTCTTAGCCTAATTTATACATTAAATAAAATATTTTCCCTGAACTGGTATTATTACATTTTTTTCTTGTTTACTTATTTTTAAGAAAATAAATACCCAACTTATTTGTAAAACACACTTGACTTGAAAAGGCATGAGAACAAAGCTGCCATTTTTTGTAGTATTTTGTGTGTATCAAGTATTATGCCAAGAATTTTATAATTGTTATTTGACTCAATACACGACAGGATTACTACTGTTATATTCATTTCATTATATTGGGGAAGACAATAATGTTCAAAGTCACATCATAAGTTTTGTAGTTGGACCCAAGTATATTTGATTTTAAATCTCATTTTTTTAAATAATTAATGTAGAGCCTCTCAGAGGTCAAGTGGTGTGACAAACTACAGATTTTACCAATAATCCAGCATTTGAGTCCATCCATTTCCTCTCCAGTTTCCCTGAGTTACTCATTTCCAAACAACTGAAGTGTGCTTGCTTTTCTCATCATTTTGAATTACAGGCTTCAGAAAGAAAAATTCACAAGGTCCTAGGTAGAAAACAAAAAAATCCTCCAAATCTCAGTCCAGAATTATTTCCTAAAGAAGTTTTCATTTAAGATCACCACTTTTTAGAAAAACAATGTTCAAGATGCAGACAAAAATAGAAATTAAAATATAAACTTCCAACACCCCCCACTTCTTACCTAGAGTTGCCACGTTTTACAAACAAAAAGTATAGAATGCCTAGTTAAATTTGAATTTCACGTAAATAAGGTATAAAATTTTTTGGTGTAAATATGTCCCACACATACATATATACTCATACTAAAAAATCATGTTTTGTTTATCCAAAATTCAAATTAACTATATATTTTATCTGGGAACCTTACTTCTACTCTACCCCTTGCCTGTCTCCAGCTTCACACCCAATTGCTCAGTAGAACTGTTCACATGTAATTAGGGTCTCATTCAGTAATGTCTTACCTAATGATTCTTTGTCCTTTCCTCATCAGTAGCAAAGGGGACAATCTGAAGAATATTTACAAATACAATTACAGTCTATCAGTTGCCTTACACAACAGAACTAATCCATAGAGAGAGGTGGGAAGTCCTGTACTTTATTAATAAACTCAAGTAAGGAGAAAAACCATTTCTGTGGTATTTTAAGTTGAATTTACATATTCTGTCACATTTCACTACAAGTGTAATCAAATAAAGCTATTACTCATCAGAAAATAAAGAAATAAAGATTTGGTAGGTAGCCTAAGCTACTCTTACTTTAAAAAGTAATCTTTTAAACATAAATATCAATAAGAGTTTCCAAAACATTTAGTTGCAATGTTGTCCTATACTAAAAGATGTCATTTTATCCCGCCATAGTGAAATGGGTATACTGTATTTTACCTGGCCTTGTTGAAAAACAACACGAAAACACTCATCAATTCTCGATTTTTAAAAATGACCAAAATTGACATGATCTGTTTATTGAAGGAAAGGCAATTTTGCTTTTGGAAGGCAACATTAATATAAATTTATACTTATGTCTTAGCAGTAAACAATTCCCAAAGGAATCAGATTTCCTAAGTAAATGTCAAGTGTGCTCTCTAAAGCACTATTAATCAAATTATGTAATTAAATATATGCTGTGCTTTGACATATTGAATTCTGGACCATTTTACCAACCAAAGCTGTACTCCTGTAGAATATAAATCAGTTAATCAGTGTGAATGCAAAGTAACAAGGCCATTTTGATATGGTTTAATGTAAAGTGCCCTCTTTGCTTTAAAGGAGCACCAGTAACATATCAGTTTTAATACTTTTTTTTATGCGTCCTTGCCACCCAGTTGACCAGGAATATGGGAGGATTTTAGGGAAGCTCCTACTAACAAGTAGGCTAGGATGTTAACCATGGTAAGTGTCATGAGCCCTATAACTTAAAACACTTCAGCACAGACAATGTGATAATCTTCATGTATTAGTTTAAGTGACACTATAGGAGTAGTTTGTTGCCCTAATCTGGAAGTCACACTCCAGGCCTGATCAGCTAGCATTTAATCAGAAACATTCACACTCCAGAGGTTGCTACTGCAAGCCTTTCTGCTGTCATTATTTCCAATCAATACCAAAGACTTAAATTAGCATAATGAATGCTAGGAAAAATGTTGGTGAAAATTTGTGGACTGTTAATTAGACAACAGATGTTCAAAATAGAATTCTCAATGATGAAAATCAAAATATATGAATTGACTAAAATATATTACATCTACTTCAATCCTCAAATGAATATGAGATTCTAGTAAGCCCTTTGCTTTTTGGAAAGTCTCCCAAAGATTGATTCTGTAACAAAGCTACGTCCAGCCACTTAGTTAAAGGATTCAGGATGCCTGATACTGATTATGAATCTAACTTTTTTCTGCCTTTAGAATATTGTCACATTTGCCTTGAGTAAATATTTCATGCTAGGTCTTGTTAGAACACAGAATAGAACAGAGAGCCAGGATTTCACTAAGCATACAGAATGGACTGTATGAATTGTTTTACATCTGCTTCTTAATGTTTGTTTAATGGATCTCGTATACATGGTCAACATTTGGTCTCAGGTTTGCTTTCTTTAACTTGATAGGGAGGTTGGAAGGTGATCACCTCTCAATACTGGTATTTATCAAAGAGCTGTACTTGACAAAAGTGCTTAGGTCCAGTCGTAGCAACAGATGTGCACTGGCATAGACCTGTGCACTAGATTTTCTGGGACACAAAAATATTCTAATCTAATCTACCAGCACTTCCTTTCCAAGAAAGTCTGGTGATCTGTCCTTGGACTATAACCAACATATCCCCTATTCTCTGCTGGGCTTTCCTAATGGCATTAAAACAAACAAACAAGAAAACAAAACAAAATAATAACAACAAACAGGCCAGGCACAGTGGCTCATGTCTGTAATCCCAGCACTTTGGGAGGCCTAGGCAGGATAATCGCTTGGGCCCAGGAATTTGAGACTAGCCTGGGTAACATAGTGAGACTCTGACTCCAAAATATCAAAATATTAGCCACTCCTGCTCCCTTCAACCCTGTTCTTAAGTGGATAATGTCTGGTAAAGCGAAAAACCAAAGCAGCTTTGGAAAGGCATGGAGCTCTTCACAGCTATACCACGGTCCAACCTGGGGAGCCAGGAGGGAAGGAGCGCTCTCTGCCTTCCTAACACAGGGCAAGAGGTGGAGCTGAACTCCTCAGTCCCATCCTTCTTTTGATTTTTCTCAGTGGGAGTTGGGGTGGGTGAAGAGAAGGCGAGTGTATCATAGTATAACCATTGTATTCCTGTCACTTTTCTCCCAGTACCCAGAGATGATCATTCATGTACTGATGACTGTGGCATTTAATTCTCCTGCCCCTGACTAGCTGGCGTACAAATCAGCATACCCAGTTATCTACCAGACATGTCATTCCCAACTCAGAGTCTGTCAATAATTTTTCATGGATCAGCATAGCCTTAAGAACAAAATCGTAATTCCTTAGCTGGGCCTTCAAGGCCCTTCACATCTGACCCCTGACTACCACTCTAGCCCTGGCCTTTACTCATTCCCTCCTGCCTTCTCCTCAACATAATATATCCCCCTTGGTCCAGCCATGATGAACTACCTACAGGTACCTAAATATCACATCGATGCACAACTCTTTGCCGTCATGAATAGATTTGCCTCTGCTTGAAATGCCTTCTCTTTTTTACAGCCCTTTGTTCTATATCATATCCATGTGACTCCATGTAACAGAATTCTGATTCTTAGATCTTGGACATTGATACTAACTATGAATCCAGATTTGTGGATGATATGTAATAGCTATATGATAACTCTAATTTTTAACCCTTATTTTGTCATGTGATAAAAATGAGGGAAAGACAAAGTAGGGATATGAATGAACTATCAAATACAATTTGGTGTTTTCCTACTATCTTACCCATCAACCTGAGAGAGGCAAGTGCCTTTTATCATCTCAGACACCCCTTTAATATAGCACTATTACCAGCCTAATTCCACAGATTATAAAGTAAAATCTCAAACCCACCCACTTAATCACAGAATGTGATTAAGAGACCATCTGGAGTGACCTTAGAGACCATCTAATCTAAGTCCTTAAATCCAATTAACTTTCCTTCCTTAATACTCTTTTAAAGGAAGAAAATTATAAACCTAGAAATAAATATTATGTTACTTGAAAGTTGAGCAATTACTAATAAAACTTTAAAACTCCTAAAAGTCATATTTTCTTGGGCAAAGGAAAACAATTCTCCATTTTCTGAATGATCCTATTTAATAACAAAAATTTTAACCTTAGAACAGGGGTCCCCAACGCCTGGGCCATGGACTGCTACCAGTCTGTGGCCTGTTAGGAACTGGGCTGCACAGCAGGAGGTGAGCATTGGGCGAGTGAGCATTATTGCCTGAGCTTCACCTCCTGTCAAATCAATGGTAGCATTAGATTCTCATAGGAACGTGAATCCTATTGTGCACTGTGCATGTGAGGGATCTAGGTTGCATTGCACACTCCTTATGAGAATCTAACTAATACCTGATGATCTGAGGTGGAATAGTTTCATCCTGAAACCATCCATCCACTCCCACCTCCGGGTCTAGGAAAAAAATTGTCTTCCACAAAACCAGTCCTTGGTGCCAAAAAGGCTGAGGACTACTACCCTAGATGATAAGATACCTGGAGTTCGCTGCTTTCTCATCTTGTAACCATTTAAACTGGCCTTAGATAGAAAAGCCAAGATCAAAATCAAGTTAGAGAAGTTTCCTCTTGCCACCTAGGAGGGTCATGTCATAAAGCAGCACCCCTTCTAAAAAAAATTGCATTAGAAATAAACCTGGGCACTTATACACACAGACACACAGAACACCTCGTAACTCCTCGACTGTTGCTGAGTTCTTGGAAACATTCCAAGTTCCTAGATCTCCTTTCTACCCCAGCATCAAGAATATGTATTTAGACTGTGCTCCTGCTCTGATAGGTCTGCCTGTCAGGTCCAAGCAGCAGTTTATTTTCAAATTGTTGGGTGAGGATAGGTGATGGAGGAGGAAGGGAAAGAAAGAAAATAATTGGACCAAGCCCTCAGACAAGAAAGGAATTTACCTCAAGGCTTTTCAGGTTACGGTCAAGGGAGCTGAAAATTACATTTCAAACTTTCTTAGCCACTGTCAATTTCTCCTTTTCGAAATGAAGTTTCCCCATTTTTTTTACTTTGAATTATGCAATGTGTCTGATAAACACTTTTCATGGAAGGTGTAAAAGAATAGTGTGGGAGAGGACGTGGGTGTGTGTGCACCCGTAGAGGCCAGGACATACATAACACACTACTTCTGAGTGTAAATTATAAATTATCCTGTATTCAGAGATTTCCAGAGCCAGGCCTCCGAGAAAGGAGATAGTGACCTAAATAAAGTACTTCCTTGTGCCTGATCTCATTTAGCTTTATCCATGAGGGGATTACAGGAACTGTCTGCTCATGGTTGTCAGCAAAGTACAGTGAATGGCTTGGGCGATGGGCTTCCTAACCATTCCACTTAACCCCATCTCTTTGCCTCCCCCAACACAAACACAAACACAATTACAGCCAGAACAGGCATATGGATGGAAGCAGTAGATTCCATTAGGGCTCTGGAACTGGCTGTCAAAAGCATTTTGTATATTAATATTAGAGATTGAAACGACTTCGTTCATCATTTTCCCCCAGGTATCTACCACAATATCTACTACCCAATGAAGATTTGTTGAATGAATGAATAAAAAGAGAATACATTGCTTGCTATATCAGAATTCTAATTCTTTGTATTTTATTCCTTCTTTTTTGATACTGAGGTATTCATGATTTATTAGTCTGTGAGGAGTTACTAAGACTAAGTTATTGGTATGTTTTAATAAAAATAATATGCATTTATCATTTTAAAAAGTCAAACAAAACAAAAAATAGAAGAAAGTTTAAAATAACTTGAAAGCCCATAAACCAGGACTATTGATGAGCATTTTTGTACACATTTTCATATAGAAACACATAAGTATATAAAATGTTTCATACATATATAAGTAGGTATATCTATACATATGTCTATTAAGATATAGCATACTAGTGAGCATTTTTCTAAATATCTCTTTATAAAAATATACAAACATAAAATATGAATTGTATAAATACATATAATTTTGTCTAGACATCTCTTCTTAGAAATATATAAAGATATACATATAAAAATGATATTTTACATTAAACAGATTCTTTCACTTTATATATTTGTTACTTATTTTTTTTAATCAACAGTATGTACTTAGTATATTTTCTCTTTTTTTCTTTTTTGAGACAGAGTTTCACTCTTGTTGCCCAGGCTGAAGTGCAATGGTGTGATCTCGCCTCACCGCAACCTCTGCCTCCCACGTTCAAGCAATTCCCCTGCCTCCCTAGTAGCTGGGATTATAGGCATGTGCCACCATGCCCGGCTAATTTTGTATTTTTAGTGGAGATGGGGTTTCTCCAACTTGGTCAGGCTGGTCTCGAACTCTCAACCTCAGGTGACCCACCTGCCTCGGCTTCCCAAAGTGCTGGGATTACAGGCGTGAGCCACTGTGCCCAGCCTGTACTTGGTATATTTTCAAGTCAGTAACATGATTTATGCAACATAACTTTTAAAGCATTTTCTGTACCCCAACAGATTTACTTGCCCAGCATTTCTGAGGGACCTGGAGTTGGTTTTAACCTTTTTCTTTTCTTTTCTTTCTTGAGACAGAGTCTCACTCTGTCACCCAGGCTGGAGTGCAGTTGCGTGATTTCAGCTCACTGCAATCTCCACCTCCCAGGTTCAAGCAATTCTCTGTCTCAGCCTCCCGAGTAGCTGGGATTACAGGTGCCCGCCACCATGCCTGGCTAATTTTTGTATTTTTAGTAGAGATGGGGTTTCACCATCTTGGCCAGGCTGGTCTTGAACTCCTGACCTCATTATCCACCCACCTCAACCTCCCAAAGTGCTGAGATTACAGGTGTGAGCCACCATGCCTGGCCAGTTTTAACCTCTTTAAGTATCCTTACTAAGAAACAGATCAGTAGTAGCACCTATCTCATAGGTTTTTTTTTTTGGTAAATATTAGGTGATTTATAGAAAGCTCCTAATATTTACACCCCAAACTTTTCACTAAAAAATTGTTAGCCTGCAGTTTTTTAAAGGAATTAATGACAACACAGTAGTCTTCCAGATTCATTGTTTTGTTGCCATTTCTATTTTTACAGATTTGAAATTCCAGCTACCAGTATCTACATGGGATATTTCAAATCTCATGCCTAGTAATATAGTTAGAAAATAGAAAGTATTGACACTGGTACTAACTGTAAAATACAATGTAATTGAAATTAGGAACTTTGGTTAAAATGAGAGACACCTGATATGGTTTGGATGTTTATCCCCTCCAAATCTCATGTTGAAATGTGATCTCTAGTGTTGGAGGTGGGACCTAGTGGGAGGTGTTTAGGTCATGGGGGCAGATCCTTCATGAACGGCCTGGTGTCTTCTCTGCTGTAATGAGTGAGTTCTCACTGTATTAATTCACATGAAAGCTGGTTTTTTAGAAGAGCCTGGCATCTCTCTCTTGCTCCCTCTCTCATCATGTGACATGACTGCTCCTCATTTGCCTTTGACCATGATTGAAAGCTTCTTGAGGCCTCACCAGAAGCTGAGCAGATGCTGGTGCCACACTCATACAGCCTGCAGGACTGTGAGCAAAATAAATCTCTTTTATTTATAAATTACTCAGCCTCAGGTACCTTTTTCTAGCAATACAAAATGGACTAATACAACACACAACTTGGACTACAAGATAAGAAGATGAGGAAATTCTTGGTTCATGCAACTATAAATTCTCCATTTCCTCCCCTTCTTTCCTCTTTGTTGTCTTCATTCTCAGGGAGAATGGAAAGATGGTTACAAACAATTCCAAGTTTAGATTATCCTGACAGGTAACCACCCCAGTGAAGAGGATCCAGTGTAATTATGGATTATGTATAATCAAAAGAACATGTCTAGTTAGCTTAATTGAAGTCTTTCGTCAACATCCTAGAAAGGTGTATGTGAGCACTCATTGGGCAAAAGGACAGCCTAACTTAAACCATGTGACTGACCTAAGAATGGGGGAGGGGTGGTTTTCCAAAGAGAGTGGGCAGACAGAAACCTGCTCACTTCATAGAGTCTACCCAAGGCTAATAGACTTCAAAACTGACTGATTCATCATGAGAACTTGCTGTTTGTGTATATTATCAAAATAAAGACCCAATAAAATAGGTAAAAGTTATATAGCATTTGTCAATATGTCAGATAGCATTCTAAGAGTTTACTTATAGTAACCCATTTAATCTTTCCAACAACAAGAGGTAAATTTTCACTTTTTCAGCTGAGAAAATTAAGGCACAAAGACATTAAGTAAAGTGGCAAAACTAGGATTTGAATCCAGGAGTCTGGCTCTAGAATTCGTGCCTTTAACCATTATGCCATTTATTATTCCTTCTCTGAGGTTGAGAGGAAACATTAAGATGAAATAATGAAAGGTGAAATTTAGCTTATCTGATTAACAGCTGTGCTGGTTATCTGCAGTTGCCACTCCAGATAGTGGTCTCCACCTACTAGCCCTCTCTGTCTTGGGTTCTCCCACTGCTCCCTCCCATTGCTACTGCAAGCATGGAAGTAATATCTTCTTACCTGTACTAAACTCAAAGTGTTTCACTATCCCTTGTTGATGCTCCTAATTTTGTCTCAAAGCTTTGTAGAGTCCTTCTATTAAGTTCATCAATAGTAAGCATGGTGGTGCCATCTCTTTCTTGCTTATTTCCAGGCTGATACAATAGACACAATTCTGTTATTAGTTATTTGAATTTGAAAGAGGATATCCATCACAGAGCTCAAAAATAGCTTTTCTCCTTGAATGGAAAGATATATCATTTTTATACACAATGGGAAAAAGCTAATTTTACAAATCTAAAGCAGAAGCCTTTTACAAGAATCATCTCACTATTTTTGGATGGGCTTTTTGGGTTAACAAACATTTTTTTTTTCAATATACAGCCCTCCCTTTGATGGAGTTGTCACGTTTACAAATTAATTTAAATTATATTAACCATAGCATACCTAGACTTCTGACACTAATATTTTAATGGTCATATAAAGGAATTACATTGATTCTTCTAAATTTTGTGATTTGGCAAACTACAATGGACAAAGACATTGTCTAAGCCTAATTTGAGGAACTTACTTAAAGCAGTTGGTCATAAACAATTATCAGGTTATATAGCAGAGAGAGCTAACTACCCAGCAAATATTTGTGCTGCCCTTCCACATGGTTATTGGTTATCGAAGGTAGTTATTGAAGGCATCTTCCTGACCAGAGACTACATTTTCTTTTCAGCCCTCTGACATGTGAGTGGAGTCATATGACTGAGTGGGGTTGTACCTTAGCCTACATATTCCACACATGATACCTATTACATAAATGAAAGAATTTCTAAGTAAAGTACAAGTCTCTTAACAGTAACATAACCACTCCTGAAGATGGGGTATAAATCTGGATTCAGGGCCTGCCATAGATGCTCTTCTAGCACACTGTACTTATCCAACCACAATGCTTATGAGGCTGTATCACAATTGTTTAAGTACTATTTTCCATCCTAGCCTGGAAGGAAAGCAAACACTGTTCTATAGTGTTCACCATTGTTCTTCCCCAAGACCTAACATAACACCTGGTGTATAGGAGTCACTCAATAACTATTGGCTGAATTTTTGAATTACATTTCTATGAATAGAAACACTACAGACATATCCTCCTACCAAGAGAGTGAGAAGTCAGAGGGATATGCACATATCTTTCCCTAAAATGTATCTTTATGGTTTCTCCTCTTAAAAGAGATATAGAAAATAAGGCTATCAGCCCATTGTCTAATATGTTAAGTACTCAACAAACACTTGGAATAAAGGAAGAATGAATGTGCAAATATTCCGGCCTCTATTTTCTAACAGCACTCTCCTTTAACATGTTTTGCAATGGAGATGCAAATTTTACTCACAACACACTCTAGTGTGAAAATAAAATGATGAGGTTGTGTGGCATTGGCCTTTGGCCTTGAAGTTCCCACTTCTTGTGGTCTGGGGCCTCCACTGCTCTCCTCATCCTCTCAGCACTTTTGCATCTATTCTACTGGAATAAAAAGGCATTTCTCAATCCCAGGCATTTCATTTGCAGGCCATAGGGAGCCAAGAGTATAGCCTCAGGCTCATATATTTAGTCTCTCTCCTCCTCAAATCCACACTCTCCCTCCATTAATGTTGGATGTGGCACTGAGCCAAGTGCATCAATTCTCCTGTAGGCCTGCAGCCTCCCTCAGGCTGTGCCCAGGAAAACATAGCATGATTTCCAGCATTCTTGATTTCCCGATATGTATTTGAAGTTTCTGCCACATCAAACTCATTCAAAGCTGGACCTGTGAAAGAGAAAATGCTGACATGAGATCTGTCCTCTTGCCCTCTCACTCCTCTAACGGAAAAGAAAAGCTTTTCTGTCTCACAAGAATATACTGAGTTTTCTCTTTGTGTTTCTTTCTGAGCTTACTTTTCTCCCAGACTCATTTTCGGCACTGTTACAGTAGGTAGCTAGTTAGACACAAACAGGGCAGGAGAGGGCTCCCCGCAACCCCCAACCCCCAACCCCCAACCAGGAATGTCAGGAAACCATCAGGTGATGGTCTGGTGGTTGTTAACTGTTTCTCTAAAAGAATAATAGGTAGCAGCCAGCACCAGGGAAAGGCAGGCTCCCAATACATAGGAAAAGCCTGAAACTGGTGATCAGTAGCTTCCCGATAAGATCTGAGGAGTTGGGTGAGTGGGCTCACACGGGCACATTAAGAGGAAAAATGGCAGAGGTTAAGTGGTATATGATGCCTTAGGGATATTTGACTGGTAAGGGAAGAACACCTCAAGTGAGCATGCATACGACTCTAGTAAACACACTTTGCATGCTCCCCTCCCAAGTGCTGGCAGGCCCACTTGCACTTATGGACAGCCCTTCCCTTGGGGGAAGAATCAGGGGAGAAGGGATGCAAGACCCTTTATAGCCAGCATATAAAACCCCAACTCAATAGGTCCAACTGTTCACTTGATCTCTCAAGTCACCTGCTTGGTCCTCTTCCAAGTATACTTTCATTTCTTTTGTTCCTGCTCTAAAAATTTTTAATAAACTTTCACTCCTGCTCTAAAACTTGCCTCAGTCTCTCCTTCTGCCTTCTGCCTCCTCTAATGAATTTTCTCTTCTGAGGAGGCAAGAATCGAGGTGTCTGTAAACCCATGTGTATTCACCACCACTAACATACTTTGGTGCCCTGTTTCAGATATGTTCCAACACTAACAGCACCATTGCTCGGGAGAATTTTGAAAAACCAAGGTGGGCCGGGCACAGTGGCTCACGCCTGTAATCCCAACACTTTGGGAGGCCGAGGCAGGTGGATAACGAGGTCAGGAGTTCAAGACCAGCCTGGCCAAGATGGTGAAACCCTGTCTCTACTAAAACTACAAAAATTAGCCAGGTGCGGTGGCAGGCACCTGTGATCCCAGCTACTTGGGAGGCTGCGACAGGAGAATTGCTTGAACCCGGGCGGCAGAGGTTGCACTCCAGTCTGGGCGACAGAGTGAGACTTTGTCTCAGAAAAAAAAAAAAAAAAAGAAAAAAGAAAGAAAAACCAGGATGGGCTAAAGATTTCTAGAGGCACTTTCAATGGAATGCTGGGTCTGTATGCTTGCTTATACCTTTTGTCTTTGGCTATTTTACAACTCTGTACATTGAAGAGGGTAATTATTCTTGTTTATAGAATTGCAAACGAAGTTTCACCAGTTTGATTTCCACCCTATACGAACAATTATTCCAAACAACACATTTTATTGTTCCTCCAAGATATAAGTTTTACATCTATGAGCAAATGCATTTCAGTATCCCTGATTACCTTTAATATTTTCAGTTTATCCTTTGAACATCTTACTGTTTATCTAACAAATTAGTAAGTTAAAGGAGATAATAAGTGAAACTTTTGACATGTGTGTACTTAGTATCTGTAAAAGAATCGTGATTTTATCTTTGTATTTTAACTTCATCACTCACCTTTTGTCACATAAGTCAGCAACTTCTGTATTTCTATTCCTCAACAAGCCAAATTCAGTGAATCACCAAAGTCAAACAACTCTGCATTTACAGCACCTTGTGTCCTCTCTATTCCTCATAATCAATGCCATTTTGTTAATTCTAGCATTTATTTTCTCGATTTAGTTATGTATATCTCCCAAATTCAATATTTCTCCTAAAAATCTAAATTTCTAGACCAAAGCATCCTATGGTACCCCATAAATACAGATGATTATTTGTCAATTAATTTTTAATTAAATTTCTGACAACCATTGGGGTGATCAATTTAATATGCAAATTAGATTCAGCTACACCTCTGCTTAAAACGTCATGGTTTCCCCATTTTTCCAAGATAAGTTAGGTTCCCAGGCAAGGATCAAAAAGCTTTTCCTCATCAGCTTTCTGCCTCCCTCCAGAGATTTTTCTCTCCCTCCAGAGATTTGTCTCTCCTGAGATCAGCAAGACTGAATTATTTTCATTTCCCTGGAAACAAACCCCTACACTTCCTTCAGTGTGACTTTATTTATATTTTTAATTATTTATTTTTATTTCAATAGGTTTTTGGGGAACAGGTGGTGTTTGGTCACATGAATAAGTTCTTTAGTGGTGATTTCTGAGATTTAGGTGCACCCATCACACCTGAGCAGTGTACACTGTACCCAATGTGTAGACCTTTATCCCTCATTCTGCCTCCCACCCTTTCCCCCACGTCACCAAACTCCATTGTATTGTTCTTATGCCTTTGCATCTTCATAGCTAAGCTCACACTTATGAGTGAGAATACACAATGTTTGGTTTTCCGTTCCTGAGTTAATTCACTTAGAATAATGGTCTCTGATTCAATCCACATTGCTGCAAATGCCATTATTTCATTCCTTTGTATGGCTGAGTAATACTCCATAAGGTGTATATCAACAACTTTTTTATCCACTCATTGACTGATGGGCATTTGGGCTGGTTCCATATTTTTGCAACTGTGAATTGTGCTGCTATAAACATGCATGTGCAAGTATCTTTTCTATATAATGACTTCTTTTCCTCTGTATAAATACCCAGGAGAGGGATTGCTAGATCAAATAGTAGTTCTACTTTCAGTTCTTTAAGGAATCTCCACATTGTTGTCCATAATGGTTGTACTAGTTTACATTCCCACTAACAGTGTAAAAGTGTTCCCTTTTCACAACATCCCCACCCACAACTATTACTTTTTGATTTTTTGATTATGGCCATTCTTGCAGGAGTAAGGTGGTATCCCATTATGGTTTTGATTTGCATTTCCCTAATCATTAATGGTGTTAAGCATTTTTTCATATGTTGTTGGTCATTTGTATATCTTCTATTGTGAATTGTCTATTCATGTCATTAGCCCACTTCTTTGGTGAGATTGTTTTTTTTTCTTGCGGATTTGTTTGAGTTCTTTGTAGATTCTGGAAATTAGTCCTTCGTCAGATGTATAGATTGTGATTCTCTCCCACTCTGGGTTGTCCGTTTACTCTGCTGATTGTTTCTTTTGCTGTGCAGAACCTCTTTAGTTTAATGAAATCCCATCTATATATCTTTGTTTTTGTGGCATTTGCTTTTGGGATCTTGGTCATGAAGTCTTTGCCTAAGCAAATGTCTAGAAGCAAATGTCTGATGTTATCTTCTAGAACTTATATGGTTTCAGGTCTTAGATTTAAGTCTTTGACCTATCTTGAGTTGATTTTTGTATAGTGAGAGATAAGGATCCAGCTTTATTTTACTACATATGGGTTGCCAATTATCCCTGCACCATTTGCTGAATAAAGTGTCCTTTCACTACTTTATGTTTTTGTTTGCTTTGTTGAAGATCAGTTGACTTTAAGTATTTGGCTTTATTTCTGGGTTCTCTATTCTGTTTCATTGGTCTATATACCTATTTTTATACCAGTACCATGCTGTTTTGATGACTGTGGCCTTATGCGTGGCCTTATAGTATAGTGAATTTTAGGATTGTTTTTTCTAGTTCTGTGAATAATGATGGTGGTATTTTGATGAGAATTGCATTGAATTTGTAAATTGCTTTTGGCAGCATGACGATTTTCACAATATTGATGCTACCCATCTGTAGGCATGGGATATGTTTCCATTCATTTCTGTCATCTATGATTCCTTTCAGCAGTGTTTCATAGTTTTCTTTATAGAGGTCTTTCACCTCTTTGGTTAGGTATATTCTTAAGTTTTATTGTTTTTTTTTAAATTTGTTTGTTGGTTTGTGTTATTTTTTATAAGTCCTGTGAGATTTATGCTTTAAGGAGATTCTATTTTGGTATATTTTGAGGATTTGTTTCAAGATTTGGAGCTCCGTTTAGCAGTTCTTGTAGTGCTAGCTTGGTAGCAGTAAATTCTCTCAGCATTTGCCTGAAAAAGACTATATATTTCATTTATGAAGCTCAGTTTCACTGGATACACAATTCTTGGCTGATAATTCTTTTGTTTAAGGAGCCTAAAGATAGGACCCCAATTTCTTCTAGCTGTAGGGTTTCTGCTGAGAAATCTGCTGTTAATCTGACAGGTTTTCTTTTATAGGTTACCTGATACTTTTTCTTCACAGCTCTTAAGATTCTTTCCTTTACCTTGACTTCAGATAACCTGATGACTATGTGCCTAGGCACTGATCTTTTTGTGATGAATTTCCTAGGTGTTCTTTGAGCTTCTTGTATTTGAATGTCTAGATCTCTAACAAGGCCAGGGAAGTTTTCCTCAATTATTCCCTCAAATATGTTTTCCAAACTTTTAGATTTCCCTTCTTCCTTGGGAACATCAATTATTCTTAGGTTTGGTCATTTAATATAATCCCAAACTTCTTGGAGGCTTTGTTCATTTTCTTAAAATTCTTTTTTCTTTGTCTTTGTTGGATTAAGTTAATTCTAAAGCCTTGTTTTCAACTTCTGAAGTTCTTTCTTCTACTTGTTTGATTCTATTGCTGAGACTTTCCAGTGGATTTTGCATTTCTCTAAGTGTGTCCTTGATTTCCAGAAGTTGTGATTATTTTTTATTTATGCTATCTATTTCACTGAAGATTTTTCCATTCATATCCTGTATCTTTTTTAAAAAACATTCTTTACATTGGACTTCAACTTTCTCTGGTGCCTCCTTGACTGGCTTAATAATTGACCTTCTGAATTCTTTTCTGGCAATTCAGAGACTTCATCTTGGTGTGGATCCATTGCTTATGAGCTAGTGTGATCTTCTAGGGGTGTTAAAGAACCTTGTTTTTTCAAGTTACCAGAATTGTTTTTCTCATTCCTTCTCATTTGGGTAGACTATGTTTGAGAAAAGATCTGGGGTCAAGAGCTGCTGTTCAGATTCTTTTCAGGGGGCTCCCTTGATGTGGTGCACTCCTCTTTCCCCTAGCGATGGGGCTTCCTGAGATCTGAACTGCAGTTATTGTTACTTCTCTTCCGAATCTAGTCACTTCTGAATCTAGTCTCCAGCCTGGTACTGGGGTGTGTCCGCAAAGTGTCCTGTGATGTGATCCATCTTTAGGCCTCTTAGCCATGGATACCAGCGCCTAGTCTGTTAGCGGTAGCAGGGTAGTAAATTGGACTCTGTGAGGGTCTTTGGTTGTATTTTTGTTAAATATACTAATTTTGTTTTGATTGGCCTCCAATCAGGAGGTGGCGCTTTCAAGTGCACATCAGCTGTGGTTGTATAGGGAGGTTGTAATCTTGCCCTAGAGGAGGTGGGGGATGGGCCATAGAGCTCCCAGGAGATTATGTCCTTTGTCTTCAGCTACCAGGGCTCCTAGAGAAAGACAGCCGGGTGAGGGCAGAGTTAGGCGTCTGAGCTCAGACTCTCCTTGGGCGGGACTTGCTGCAGCTGCTGTTGGGGGAAGGGGGTGTGGTTCCCAGCCCAATACAGTATTTTCCCAAAGAGGATTATCGCTGTCTCTGCTGCATCAGACAGGTTATCAGGGAAGTGAGGGAATGCCAGCAGCCAGAGGCCTCACCCCACTCCCACACATCTTGCAGCTCAAAAAGCCAGTCTCACTCCCACCGTGCCCCACTGTGCCCTAGCACTGAGTTTATTTCCAGTCAGCTGGTTAGCAGGGCTGAGAACTTGCCCCAAGCTACAAGCCTTCCAGCTGAGAAAGCAAGCCGACTCACAGTTCCTCAGCTGTCCCACGGAGCCCGCAGGGGCAATCCACCTCCTTCAAAGGGTCTGTGGATTCTCTCGGCTTTCCTGGTATGTACCTGCAGTACTTCTTGGAGCAAAAGTTCACGATGTGGGTCTCCACACACTGCTCTTTCCCTCTGAGTGGGAGCTGCAAGTTAGTCCTGTCTCCTATCCACCATTTCCCCCCATCTTTTTTAAATATACATTTCTCTGCCCATCAGTTCTCTTGGGCCCTGAGTTAGGCAGCCAGGCCTTCAAGCCTCCCGCCCAACTGATCAGCTGCCCTCTGCCCTTGCCTCTGCTTCCTGAATATCTATCTTTATTCCCTCTGCCTGTGTCCAGCACAGTCCAGCACTGCCCTGATTCCTCAGTGTTACTTTTACCATATTCTATTGCAGATAACTGTTTTATTTGTCTATGTCTTCCATGAGACTGTAAACTTCAGAAGTCAGTAATCGTGTTCATATTTGCATCACTTTTCTATTGTTGTGTAACAAATGATTGCCTACATTACCAGTTTAAAAAAAATACACATTTATTATCTTAGTTTCTGTGTGTCAGGAGTCCAGGCTTGACTTGATTGGATCCTCTGCTTAGGGTCTCCAGAGGTTGCAATCAAGGTATCTGCTTGCAGCAGATGGTTTGAATCATGGAAAATGCAGAGGCATTTGAACCAGAGCAACTCCATCTTGAATAGAGACTGGGTAAAATAAGGCTGAGACCTGCTGGGCTGCATTCCCAGGAAGTCAGGCATTCTTACTCACAGGATGAGATAGGAGATCAGCAAAAGATACAGGTCAGGAAGACTGCTGATAAAACAGGATGAGGTAAAGGAGGCATCTGAAACCACTGAAGGCAAGATGGTGATAAAAAGTGTTTTCTAGTCATCCTCACTGCTCATTATATGCTAATTATAATGCATTAGCATGCTAAAAGTCACTCCCACCAGCACCATGACAGTTTACAAATGCCATGGCAATGTTAGAAAGTTACCCTATACGGTCTAAAAAGAGGAGAAACTCTCACTTTCAGGAAATCTCCACCCCTTTCCTGGAAAACTCATGCATAATCCATGCCTTGTTTAGCACATAATCAAGAAATAACTGTAAGTATTCTTAGTCGTGCAGCCCATGCTGCCGCTCTGTCTATGGAATAATCATTCTTTTTTTTTTCAAATTTTGACTCATTTATTGAATTAAAATTATACTACGTATAAAACAGCAATCTATATGCAGTGATTTAATGCATCATAATACATACATTTATCTTTACAAAGTCAGGATGCAAGTTCCAATGATTATGACTATAAAATTTATATTAAACATTTCCATGAGTGACTTCGGAATAATCATCCTTTTATTGCTTTACTTTCTTTAAACTTGCTTTCACTTTACTCTGTGGACTTGACCCAAATTCTTTCTTGTGCAAGGTCCAAGAATGCTTTCGTGGGGTGTGGATTGCGTCCCCTTTCTGGTAACATCTTGACTAGAAAAGGCTCTGCCTCTAAGCTCCCTCAGGTTTTTGACAGAATTCATCTCCTTGCGCTATGGAATTCATGGTAACTTGCTTCTACAAAGCCAGCAAAGGAGAGAAGGGTAAGGGGGTGGGAACGGGGTGAATGATGAGAAATTACTTAATGAGTACAATGTACATTATTTGGGTGATGAACACCCTAGTTCCCAATCTTTTTGGTAGCAGGGACCTGTTTTGTGGAAGACAATTTTTCCATGGACTTGGGAGTAGGGGATGGTTTTGGGATGAAACTGTTCCACCTCAGGTCATCAGGCCATTAGTTAGATTCTCATAAGGAGTGTGCAACCTGGATTCCTTGCATGTGCAGTTCGCTATAGGGTTCGCTCTCCTATGAGAATCGAATGCCCCAGCTGATCTGACAGGAAGCGGAGCTCAGGCAGTAATGCTCGTGCTCACCTCCTGCTGTGCAGCCTGGTTCCTAACAGGCCACAGACCAGTATCTGTCTGTGGCCCAGGGGTTGGGGACCCTTGCCCTAAAGCCGTGATTTGATCAGTATACATTCTCTTCATGTAAAAAAATTGCACTTGTACCCCCAAATTTTTACAAATAAACAAAATTTTAAAAAGAGAGAGAACCTCTAGATATTTATTTAAAAAGCTAGCATGACTGAGTTTTATATAACACAATTAACAAAATCACAGTGTGACAACCTATCAGTATATTCTATTGGGGAGAAGCAAGTCTTCCAATGGTACTTAGTCTTTTAGGCCAGCTCTTGGTTGAAGATTATGCAAAAGAATTTTTGTTTATTGTTCCCAGGCATTTTCCTTCATTATTTTCTCTGGGGACTATTTATTACTCAGCACATAGCTAACAGTCTCTTTGGGTCTAATCAAAGCCCCTTCCTTATAAGGCATGCACACATGCTCATGTGAGTCTGTGTATGTCTTTTGTGTGTGTGGTCTGTGTATGTGTGTGTGGTGTTTGTATTATGTGTGCGTGTACATGTGTGTTGCATGCATGCGTGTGTACATATACATGTGTGCATTTGTGCTCATGTGTATGTGTGGGGTGTGTGTGCAAGTGTGTTGTGTGTATGTTCTGTGTGTTTCAATTTAGCAGCTGGCCAGCATTACTAGCTGCACCTCCTACGTTTTCAGCTCCAATCTGTCATTCCAATGGTTCGATTTGTGGGAAAGAAAAAGGTCTAGCTACCCACTTTCTTATTCACCTCAGCTGTCAGCCAGTCTGTGGCATGCCAAATGGAGTTCACGTGTATTCTCACAGCCTTCCCACATTCCAGGAACTGGCTGTTTCAAAGGAAGTGTTTATGATATATTACCTGAGGTTATGCAAACATTTTTGGGCATCTTACAAGGTACAGTTTCCACTCTCAGCTACCTGCCTCAGTCTGTCTGTGCTGGAAAACTTTTTTTCATGGGTTATAATTGAGTTCAATTATTAGGGCAGCACAGGGCTGCCTTTACTCTACTTTAACTGGGAGTAATGTGAAAGAGTTTTCCAAACACATTGCTATCCTTATTTATATGCAGTGGGCCTCGCTAGGTCTCACACAGCCTTTTCAAGGTCTGTCATTACCCTTTAGCCACATTTTTACTCCCCCTAACAGATGCTAGCTCCAGACATACAGAATTTATTTTAATTTATATATTTATATTCCACTTTAATTTTAATATATATTTAAATATAGAACCACTTACCGATGCCTGAATGTGTGATGCTCTTCCTGTATCATTTCCTATGTACATGCTTCTGCTTAAAACATATTTCTCCTGCCCTTTTAAACTGATTACTTCAAGACTCAAGTGGTATTGTCTCTGGAAATTCTTTTATTACACCCCCTCAACTTAGGTTAATCTGCCTTAAAATAATATTCTTTTAAGATAACTATTAGTTTATGGATTTGTGTTCCCTGATAGTGAGCTCCTTGAGGAAGGTAATTTGTCTAGTACGCTTTGCATCAGCAGAGTCTAGGATACTGCCTGACCATAAGATGCTCTTAGTAAAAGTCGATTGAACTATTATGTTCATTAAAGACACAAAAATAATGTTTCACAGTGCAAACCCTGTTTTTTATGGAATGCTACCAGAGACCTCACTCTAGATTGACATCGGATTATTGAAATTAGTGCCAAGACCAGCTCGGTCATGGAGACCCTAACCCAGCAGCACTATAGGAATTAAAGACACACACACACACAAAAATATCGCGTGTGGAGTGGGAAATCAGGGGTCTCACAGCCTTCAAAGCTGAGAGCCTCAAACAGAGATTTACCCACATATTTATTGACAGCAAGCCAGTGATAAGCATTGTTTCTGTAGATTAAAGATTAACTAAAAGTATTCCTTATGGGAAATAAAGGGATGGGCCAAAGTAAAGGGATGGGCTCTGGCTAGATATCTGCAGCAGGAGCATGTCCTTAAGGCACAGATCCTTCATGCTATTGTTTGTGGTTTAAGAACGACTTTAAGCAGTTTTCCAGGTGTTCCTTGCCTTCATTCCAATAAACCCACAACTTTCCAGTGTGGGCGTCATGGCCATCACAAACATGTCACAGTGCTGCAGAGATTTTGTTTATGGCCAGTTTTGGGGCCACTTTATGGCTAGATTATAGGGGCCTGTTCCCAACAAATTAGCAATTCATCAAAAATGGTTGTCATTCAATCCATTACACATAGTTTATTGGCAAGGAAATTGTTAGACTTTGCTAAACAATTTGCTGAAAAAAAATTTACCTGAGCCATTCTCTACTTTATGAGTTGGTTAACCATATCAGTAAAGAAATTACGTTAATTTGGAATTATTTTTCACATTGTACCCATATTGAGTCCAGTGTAAAAGTTGCTACATGATGGTTTTCCCTTCCCAGGACTATTTTTTACCACCTTCTGGTAATTGCTACCATTTTCTTTGGTAATAATGTCCCCTCCCTACACCAACCATGTTATTCTAGTGGAGACGGCCAATAATATTCTGCCCTTTCCCACCCCCTTGTCATAAAATGGGTCCATTTGTCAGCACAGAGCAATCCTGATATGCAATGTTATGACTCAGCTGGATTAGTCACCAGCCTTCCTTGGGATTCTCTGGCAGCTACAGGCTGGGATAAGGCTGTCCTTCTGGACCATGATCTCTGACATGTGGAGAGGCCCATGAAGACACAGCCTACAAACAAAGAAAATAAGAGTGATAACAAGAGTAACATTTCAGCTCTCATTTCAAGTTGCTGACATCCAGGTCGTTGTCCTCAACCCTGTAAGTTTCCTTTTTTGCTGTGAGCCAGCCTATTGTGCCTCTTTTTTAAAAATACCATTTTCTGCTTAGGCTAGTATATTTTGGATTTCTGACAGTAGCAATTAAATATTTTCCTGAAGGGATTTATTAAGGAAGCAGCAGAGGAAGCATTTTCTCAGGTTTACGTTCTGCAGTCTGCCAACACACTGTGCCTTTTAATTTCAGCTCTATAGAAAGAGTCCCTATAAGACATATGTCCTTTTCCCATTCACAGTAAAGATTCACAGGGTTTTATAGTTTGAGGAATATAGGTTAAGATCAAAATAGGGGCAATGACTTCAAAAGCGAATAGCTATATTCCAATCAATGCATAAAAAAGAAGTGGGGGATGAAGATTTATATTGCAAACAGTGTCTAAAGTTTACAAAATTATTTAACAAATGATTTCTTTAAATAGTGAGTTTCTGTTGGGGCATTTAAAATGTACATTGGCTAATTCAAACTTGTGAGGACTATTTTGTACACATTAAACGAGGAAGACCACCTGTGAATTGCTAAAGAAGAGCATCGGCCTTTCTTTAGATCATGCACAGGTAAAACAATGTTTTATAGATTCTAAAATCTCTGGCCATGATCCTACAACCAGAAGTAAAACAAAGGCAGAGATGTGACAATGACATATTTATTTAAGCCATTTATTTAAGCCAATAAATCACTGGTGTATTTATACTATAAATATACCATATAAAAATTACTATACTTACTGACCCTATAAATCAGTAGTAAATCTCATTCATATCTTATCCAACTACCAGTACTATTCTTCTAAGCAACACAAGAAATAAGTATAAGGTAGTTTCAGTTCACCTATAAAACCAGAAATGGCCCCTGAGGGCTGCACCTGGAAGCCTTGCACACTTCTCATTGTTTGGGCCTTGTTTCCCCGCTGAACCATATCCTTTACCTTATTAAAGCATCACATGAATATACTCTGAGTCTTGTGAGTCCTTTGCTCTTACTTGTTACTTTCTTTTGAGTTTAATTAATATCAATCTCTTCATGTGTACCTCTTATAACGGAGGCTTAAACATCTCACAAATTGTGAATTTTCCCTATACATAATTAGTCCTCTGCAAAACAAGATATTAAGGATATAACATAAGCATATAACAAAGTCAGAGGCAGCACCAACAATTAATTAAATTTGAAACATTTTTTGATATTTTCCTGTTTTTCTAAATTAATGTACATGTCCTTTCTTTATCAAAAAAAAGAAGAAAAGAAAGTAAATTAGGGAGATGATTAAGTAATAGGGATAGTACAGGACACACAGAGGTTAGCTACTCTGAAGACTTCTTCTGCCATAGGCTGTTACTACAGATAAATCAAAATTAGTCATTTACCATTAACACATTTGCGTATTTCAGTGTTACCAGACATGCCCCATAACCAGCTCTTCCAACATTTGTCCTGGAATAAGATGTGCTCAGCGTCACCCATGTGAGGTACAGGCTTGAGCTAATAATTCTGTGTGTTCAATATCCCCAATTCTACCCACCACATCTGTAGACAGGTGAGATCAAGGTTAACACTAAGAGAACTTTAAGTGAGATCAAGGTTAACATTAAGAGAACTTTAGGTGAGACCAAAGTTAACACAAAGAGAATTTTAAAGAGTAATCACAAAAAGGCACTCTAAAGCTGGGCATGGGAATAAGAGACAAAGGATTCTCTGACTCCAGTGGTTGCAAATCTGGCTAAGCTTTAAAAAAAAAAAAATTGGGGAGATTTTTTAAAATGCTGGTGGAAAAAAAGACAATAGTAAAAATTAAAAAAAAATAGCTTAATGTTGATTGTCAGGTCACTGCTTCTAGCTGTACAGGTCACAACTCCAAGGGCCACACACTGCATACACTTTCGATGTGAATGGAGTCCCATGGAGCTGTGCAACACAGCAGTCCTACTGGGCCCTACTATACAATTTCTGGAGATGGTGATAGGGCTTTTATGCTTTTAAAAACATGATTCTAACACACAGCCAGAGTTGAGAACCAATGGTCTAAACTATTTTTTCCATATGCTAATTATATGCCTTTGAGACTCATGTTGAGATTGTTATTGTTTTCAATATCTGCCTGCTGAGCAGATATTTCTTCTCCATTAATATCCTTAGGAATTTATCTTTTTTATATATTTAACAATAATCTTTCCCCTGTTGTGAAAGAACATTTGTTTTTGTTCCTACTTTTATTTACCTTGCTCCATCATATCCAAAGTTTGAAGAAACTTGTTGAATCACACACTTTTATGTAATTATATAATTTCACTTAAATAATAATGTAATTTTTACATAGATATAGATGTTATTTTTTCCAGATACTCTGCACATTTCAACAGTTCTCTTTAGGAAATAAACAAAACTTGTATCAAGAAAATTATCTTCTAAGCATTATATGGTACATATATTTTAAACACCACTATAATCTGCTTTAAAAAAAAGCCATTAATAAAAAGGTCAAATCATGTGTTAGTGGGTAATCTGGGTTGTTCTGTTTTGCTTTCTGGGCCTCACAACCTTCTTGGGAGACCTGCTGTGTCTCCATGCCATGAGTGGCTGGTGGGGCTACTCATTACAGGACTAGGACCATATCCTGCCACAAACCCCCGGCCTCATTGTCACCATAGGGTAGGTGAGGATGTGACTTGGTTAAGGCTAATTTGAACCTCAGGACAGAAAGCAACTGGAGTTGGGTTAACCAATGAGAATGCCCTACCAATAGTTCAGTAATTCCCTGACCTACCCTAGGCAACCATATTTTCTTTTTATTCCATGAGTAAACAAATTGCTTTTTGCCTAAGTTAGCCAGAATTGGTTTCTGTGATTTGCAACTAAAGGATACTACAATTAGAGAAATTGGTACCAGTGTAGAATTCAGGCGAAGGAATCCTAGGCATATTTGCAGTATTTGCATTTACTTATTAAGTTGAGGTAAGTCCAATGAAAATAAAAATCTACTTCAAATTCCAGGAAGGGAAACTGGTAGCCATTGATTGCTACAAACTGCAAAACAACAAGTCAAGTTTTCAACTGCAGTCATCTCTGATGGTGAAGCTCTGGCAGGACAATTAGCTGCTGCCATTTACCAAAATAAAGTGGATAGGAAGATTTTTAGACTGTTGGGGAAAATAGTGGCTCTGAACAATGTAAAGGAACTTAACGAAAAGAAAATTAAAAGTTCCCATTTTAAAGCCCTCCCTTCAAGGTATGGAATCAAACTCAGGACCTTTTAATAACCTGATGCAAGTCTCATATTGATGTCCTTTAAGACTGAGGTTATAGAAAGTCAAACACAAAAACTTATGCTGTGGATTTCCAGACTGACCCAGATAAATTGACACCATCTCAACAGACCACTTTTGTAAACATTAAAACACCAGTCAGAAAAAACAGTAAGATATTAACAAGTTTAACATTGATATCTGAGATGTACTGGAAGAAACAGGGAATTACAGAAACACAAATCTCTCAGAAACACCATTAAGTTCTCTTTACCTGAGGTTATCTTGACCCTTTTGCAGGAGAAACACAATTGGCCCCCCATATTCATGGGCTCTCAATCCGTAGATTCAACCAACCAAGGATTGGAAATATTCAGAAAAAAAAAAATCCACAACGTTCCAAGAAGCAAAGTTAGAATTTTCCACCACACCTAAGTTGAATCCATGAAAATGAAGTAATGTATAAGCACTGTATTTGGTATTATAAGTAATCTAGAAATGATTTAAAGCATATGGCAGCAAGGCACAGTGGCTCACTCCTGTAATCCCAGCACTTTGGGAGGCTGAGGAGGGAGGATCACTTGAGGCCAGGAGCTCAAAACCTGATAGGCAACATAGCAAGGCCCTGTCTCTACAAAAAATTTAAAAATTAGCCAGTTGTGGTGGTGCACACCTGTGGTCCCAGCTACTTGAGAGGCTGAGGTGGGAGGATTACTTGAGCCCAGGAGGTTGAGGCAGCAGTGAGCTGTGATTGCACCACTGCACTCCAGCCTGGGCAACAGAGCAAGACTTTGTCTCAAAAAAATGAATAAATAAAATTTAAAAATTAAGGATACAGTAGAATGTACATAGGCTATATATAAATACTACACCATTTTATATAAGGAACTTGAGCATCTGTGGATTGTGGTACCCATGGGGGTCTTGGAACCAATCCCTCAGGGATATTGAGGGATGACTGCATATACAACTCATTTATGACCTCCTCTCACTGTTGCTCTAGTACCCAGGATAATAACTCAGCATGGCATGGGTAATACACCTACTTTGAAGAGTGGAATGCTAGATTTATTGTGCATCTCACCCACTTCTCTCCTCATTCTTTGCCCATTAGAACTCAAATCAATCTCCATTCTTGCTGCATAAAGACACTTGGGAGAAAACACCAGTCTTGGGAGAAAACATCAGTCTTTTAAATATTGATTACTGACTGTGATCTCCAGATCAGCAATCTATTCAGCAAGTGTATGAAATGCAAAAGGCTTTCTAGTTTCAGCAATTTTCACTGGAGCCCAAAATGACTGAAATCAGGTGGCATCATCAACATTAATAGGCACTGGGACACATGAGGTACAGAAAAACTTACTACATGAAAAGATCTCTGATTCTGGCTAAAATATGAAGTTCCAGGAATGAAACCAATAAGCAATCACTAAGGTAATCTCTGATTTGTAAAACAGAAAAAAAGAATCCAAATCTAGTGAACACCAGCATGATAAAGTTACGCTGCTCAAACATTGCCTCTCAAATAGTTCCAGACCCTGAGTCAGTTCACTCCCAGCAGCCTTTAAGTGAAAGGGGCTGGGTACCATTGAGAGAAAATGCCAAATTAATATTATTTTGTATTCTTGAATCTTACTCCTAACCTTCTCCAAAAATATACATGGCTATTTATCTGGGTAACTGTGTCTTGGGAATAGGGAAACATACCAAACTCTTTTTTTAAATGATTGAATACAGGCATTAAAATAGCACTAATGTCTGGGAATCCACACTGCCACTGTATCCCACTGGACAGAGTGGAGGCTATGGAATCCATATGATAAATGTTACTCTGTCCTGAGTTTGCCTCACAGTAGTTTAAGGAATAACTTAATCCCATTCATTGATTATTGCCCTAGTTCCTAATTGTAAAGCTTGAGTGATATCTTCAGCAATTAACAGTACCTCTACATTCACTCTTTGACCATGTAGCAAAGCCTGTTTTCAAAGGAAAAGCCATACTGAAGCCACTATCAATTCTCCTGACAATCATAAGAGCAAACAAAAAGCCACAACTACATGACTTGGGAAATTGCATATAATCATGTAATTATAAATACTTAAAAGATGCACCTATTGCAATTTATATTATACCCTCCATTAATTATCCAATTTAACACACACAGAAGATACATGGGTATGTGAAAATGGCACCAAATTGTTATAAGTGAAATTCAGTACCATTGAGTGGTGACTCCAATTGCTAATGTAGTCTCATTACTGCTGTAAATTAACATATTACCTGGTAATTGACAGGCAGTTACTACTTTATAGAATGCATACTTCTCCTTTTGAATAAATATTAAATAACAAAATAACAAAAGTTTGCTTTTACCTGCCAGAGGCTGTAGTATGTTCTTGCACACATACACACACATACAAATATATAGATATAGATATATACACAAATATATATTTTATATTTCAGCTATATAACCTACTCATAACTGGGTTCTATTTGATCCTCATAGCCACGTGTGGTGCCAGCTTAGATAGGACTTGAAAACTGGTCCTTTCCAAGTTACCATATTGCCTACTCTGTCAGCTGTGTTTACGTACTTGCTTCATGGAAGAGAGTTTAATTGTGACTCCTGAGAAATATACAGTCAGGGACTGTACTGTGAAAGCCAAGGGCTCTCCTTCTATGACTTTGCTTGATGATACAGATTAATGGAAGACTATAGCAATTCTGCAATCAAGGAACCCTGCCCAGTTGAACTCCTAGCTGAAGTCCAAGGCAATGTTAGAAGGAGTAGTAGAGAAAGAGAGTGATTAATTACATCTAATATCTCATAAGCAGTTACAGAAACAAAATCTGTAGCCTGCATCTCTTGGTTTGCTTTGTATTTAGCACATAGAGTATCTTATAGTTTGGTTTTCATACAGAGTGAACTCTACTACACTGATTCTGATTGAACAACATGCTAACATATTTCTCGAAGCAAGCCAAAATAGTCTATCAGATTTTTGGTTTCAAAGTAGCACTCCAGCAAATGTATGAAAAATAGATTGAAGGGCCGGGCGCAGTGGCTTACTCCTGCAATCCCAGCACTTTGGAAGGCCGAGGTGGGCAGATCACGAGGTCAGATCGAGACCATCCTGGCTAACACAGTGAAACCCCATGTCTACTTAAAAAAATACAAAAAATTAGCCAGGCGTGGTGGCGCGCGCCTGTAGTCCCAGCTACTCAGGAGGCTGAGGCAGGAGAATGGTGTGAACCCGGGAGGCGGAGCTTGCAGTGAGCCGAGATCGCGCCACTGCACTCCAGCCTGGGCGACAGAGCGAGACTCCGTCTCAAAAAAAAAAAAAAAAAAAAAAAGAAAGAAAGGAAAAATAGATTGAAGCCGGGTGTGGTGGCTCACGCCTGTAATCCCAGCACTTTGGCAGGCTGAGGCAGGTGAATCACCTGAGGTCGGGAGTTCGAGACCAGCCTAGCCAACATGGCAAAACCCCGTCTCTACCAAAACTAAAAAAATTAGCAGGGCATGGTGGCAGGCATCTGTAATCCCAGATACTCGGGAGGCTGAGGCGGGAGAATCGCTTGAACCCGGGAGGTGGAGGTTGCAGTGAGCCGAGATCACGCCAGTGCACTCCAGCCTGGGTGACAGAGCAAGACTCCATCTCAAAAAGAAAAAAAAAAAAAGACCGAAGACAAAAAGCTACAGGTAAAAAGAACAATCTGGAAGCTATTACACGAGTGTAGAAAGAAGTTTTGAGGCCTAAATCATGGGGAAAGAAATGGAGGTTCAGGAAAGGACCAGATATTTGCTATATGAAATAACTACTGTGAATTATCTTATTAAAAGTTTGAATGTAGTAAATAAACTACATCTAACTTCTCAACAGCATCGTTTCAAAGATAATCATCAAAATCCTCTACTGACACTTCCTTTTTAAAGGATTTAGCTATCTAGAAACTTCATTGATCTGAAACTAGTTCGTAATTTTTAAGTTACAAGTTTTTGTTTTTTTGTTTTTTGTTTTTTTTTTTTTGAGACAGAGTCTTGCTCTGTCGCCCAGGCTAGAGTGCAGTGGCACGATCTCGGCTCACTGCAAGCTCCGCCTCCCGGGTGCACGCCATTCTTCTGCCTCAGCCTCCCGAGTAGCTGGGACTACAGGCACGCGCCACCACGCCTGGCTAATTTTTTGTATTTTTAGTAGAGACGGGGTTTCACCGTGGTCTCGATGGCCTGACCTCGTGATCCGCCCACCTCGGCCTCCCAAAGTGCTGGGATTATAGGCGTGAGCCACCGTGCCCTGCCACAAGTAATTTTTCAGAAGGCTTCTGAGTGGCCAAATTAAGTGTCACAAGGTTCACTTAGTGGTCTCACTTAGAGCCTGCTAACTCTTTTACAGACCCCTTCCCATCTTTTTTTTTTTTTTTTTTTTTTTTTTTTAGAATTGCAACTATCTGGATTCCATGTCCAATTGAAACAAAAAGTTGGAAGCCCAAACTCTGATACTTTCATGAGAGGGTAAGCAAAGCAGGCAAATGAGTAAAGGAACCCTGTATATGACAATAAGGAGGGGTGAAGACTGAGACAAAGTAGAGAACACATGCCCATCTATCAGGTTGGTGCAAAAGTAACTGCAGTTTTTGCCACTATGCAAAAACTTTTATTAGGTTGCTTGCTTTTGCACCAACGTAATACAAGGGACAGCCACTGCTCAGCATTAGCCAATTGTAGCCAAATGGAAATGAAAGTTACACAGATCTGATTTTTAAAAATAAATTAAATGTAAATTTTACAGGAAATCTTCCAAATTTAAGCACACGATAAACTCAAATTGTTTCCAACATGAGGTCAGCCAAGCAGAACATCTGTGTAACGTTTCTGCGGGCTCTATGTGTCAGTCCACAAAGTACCAGGCTCTTCTGTGCTCTCCAATGTAAGTGTTAGAGAAACCCCTGCTTACCAGGCCTCTGGTTTAATACAACATTGACTACAGTGGCGACATCTTGAAGTGAGTAGTTAGGCACTCACAAGGCACCTATAAGGTTAATACTTCTAGTCTGAAAATAGCCACATTTTAAGCTGACCACCAATTATAATTACAGAACATTTATGGCCATATAGAGCATCTCCCACCCAGCCCACAGAATGTCCAGATGCCCTAAGAATACAGCCCACTTTACTTAAAGACAGCACCAATGAACAAGTTTAGGTTGAAGGATTAATGGTCATCGATAACAATAAATGCCACTACCTTTAGTGAGCACATCTGCACATTTCAATTTTAAGTATAGCTCTTTATAGTTTTTTATAAGTAAAGGCACTAACAAAGGATTGCACATTCCTCCTCTTGCTTTCTAAGGATGCCGTGCTCTGTAACCGAGCAGTTTCCAATAAACTTGCTTCTTTCACTGTTTTCTGTGACTTGACTCCAATTCTTTCATGCATGAGATCCAAGTACCCACTCTTGGAGTATGGATGGAGATCCTCTTTTCCAGCAACTTAAGGACAAAGCAGCTTAATCCCTTCAATAAGTCTAAGAATATCAAGCATTCCACAATACTTAATATTTGCAACAACAATTCCTGATCATAAAGCAAAAGGAAATTATATTTAGTATGATCTGTTTAATAAGGCTGGAGAATTATATTGTAGCCAAATAGAAATGAAAGCTACACAGATCTTTCAAAATAAATTAAATTTAAATTTTACAGGAAATCTCCCATATTTAAACACACAATGAACTCAAAATTGTTTCAACATGGGGCCAGCTACCTCCTGTTCAATAAGTCTAAGAATATCACCATGTTATAGCATTTCACAATACTTAATATTTGCAATGACAATTCCCGATCATAAAGCAAAAGGAAATTAAATTTAGTATGATCTGTTTAATAAGGTTGGAGAAGTATATAATACATCTGAGAAAGTTTCATATCCACAAGGATTAAAGCTTGAAAATGGAAATGATTTAAGCTATTTGTAAACCTTGGCTGTCTAGAATGACATATTACCCAAAGCCTTAATCAGCAGAGTTTTCCTTTATGGTCTTATGCCATTAGTTGATGTACAGTTTGTCATAGCTATTATTTTTGTGATTTGCCAATGAATAGTTAGTAGTGTAAAAATTGAATGATTATGTTTTTTATCTCATGCTGTCATCTCAGCTTTTTCTTATAAAATTATCATTACCAGTGGAGGGTGTCCAGGTTCTCGGTGTTTTGAACAGAGAATTGGACAAAATGCACAAACAAAGCAAGGAAAGAATGAAGCAACAAAAGCAGAGATTTATTGAAAATGAAAGCACACTCCACAGGGCGGGAGCAGGCCTGAGCAAGCGGTTCAAGGGTCCCATTTACAGAATTTTCTGGGGTTTCAATACCCTCTAGAGGTTTTTCATTGGTTACTTGGTGTATGCCCTATGTAAATGAAGAGAATATTTACTGTCATAGCGGAAATGTTTCTGTTTGATTTAGTTCTAGGAAGTCCTTAGGTTCCCTGCATCCAGGCCCTATTCTCCTGCCTCAATCATTCATGGGAAAACCTCTGGAATGGTGGTTAAAACTTCTTTAAAGTCTCTGGAAATTGTCCTAAGTGCATATGACCAATGAAAAAAAGAAAACATTTATTCAGTAAAATCTACTAAATCTCTATCAAAATTGAAAGAGTCTGTCATTTGAACCATGAGCTACTCCATCCCCATCCCAACCCTGGCAGCCTAGTATGATGGAAGACCTACCCTACGCAGGTGGAGCCACTAACACAGGATTCCCTTTCTCTCTAGCTCCCAATGTAGGGCTACAGTCTCTCCCCAGGAAGGACACTTCAGGAGCATTTCTCATCCCTCTACTTCTGTACTGCAGAAGCTCTATTCCAGGGAAGAGCCAATAAGAGATACAGGATCCTCTTTTTCCACACAATCCCCATTTGTAAAGAGGAAGCCCTATCCCAGGCAAAATATACTGAGAATCCTGGGACCCTGATCATCCTCACCCTCAGCTTGCTAGTAGCGCAGAGGTTCCATGCCAGTATAGGCAACCCAAGATGATCAGAGGCTACTGCCCCCATCAATGCCTTATTTGTAAACAGGGTGTCATGCCCAGGGGGAAAGGCTGGCAATAAGAACAAAAAGCTTCAAAAAGCTCCCTAAGGAAATTTACTTTATATAGAATAGAGTGTGGAAACGTTCAAACCTAAGGACGCTTTTGAAAACAACAGAGATATTGTAGCAAGCAACTAAGAAGGGGTATGAAAGCAATAAGTGAAATCATAGACCAAGCAGAATTTTTTTTTTTTTTTTTGAGACGACCAAGCTGAATTTTACCAGAGAGAATCAGGGAAAGAGACAGTTAAGAAGAGCATTCACGAGGCTGGAACAAATCTCAAAGACTAGTTTCCTAGACTATCCCTGTGAACAGGACTGGATTTAATTGCATGCAACTGGAGAGCAATCTATGCCCCAGGGCATTGTCAAAAACAATAGTGTAATCAGTTGGCAATTAGTGTTGGCTTACAGCTGAGCCTGATACCAAGCGAAGCGAATAATTTACTAAAGAAATCAAAGAAATAGAAAAAGAGAACCCTTCTAAAACCACCATTGTCATAGAAAGATTGTGCACATGTCCAAGGCTGCACTACATGAAGCAATGTCTGTGGCTGCACACTGCAGGTAAAATAGACCTCTCAAAAATAGTCCAGATAAGTCACCAAACAAATAAACAAGCAAACAACATCAAAAACAAGCCTGAAAGAGTAGAGTTCAGTAGCCAGAGTTACTACAATGTGTTATTTAAAATGTCTTTCTTTTTAACAAAAAAGTTACAAGATATGCAAAAAGGAAGAAGTGTCACACACACACACACACACACACACACAAACAGGCAATAGAAACTGCCTTTGAAGAGGACCAGATGGTGGACTTGCAGATAAAGATTTTAAAGCAGCTACTGTAAATATATTTCAAAAACTAAAAGAAACAATACTTAAAGAAGTAAAGAAAGGTATGATGATAATGTGTCATCAATTAAGAGAATATCAATAAAAAGACAGAAATTATGTTTTCAAAGAACCAAATGAAAATTGTGCAGCAAAAATGTACATTAACTGAAACGAAATATTCACTAGAGGGACCCAATAGTAGATTTCAGATGACAGAAGAAAGAAATCTGAAAATTTGATGACAGAGCAATAGAGATTATGCAATCTAAAAAACAGAGAGAAAAGGTAATGAATAAAAATGAGCAGAAACTCATAGAAATGCAGGGACACCATTAAGCTCACCAACATACATGAAATGGGAATAACAAGAAGAGAGGGGAAATGATGGAGCATAAAAAATATTCAAAGAATAATGGCTGAAAAATTCCCAAATGTGATGAAAAACATTTATTTATACATCTAAAAAACCCAACAAAATATAATTAGGATAAGTGCAAGGGGATCTACACCAGGAAACACCATAGCAAAAATGTTGAATGTCAAAGACAAAGGGAAAATCTTGAAAGCAGCAAGTGAGAAATAACTCATCCCATACAAGAGAGCTTCATTCAAATTAACAATTGACTTTCCATCAGAAACAATGAAGACAGAAGGTAGGAGAATGACATACTCAAAATGCTGAAAGATCAAAAAGTAATTTGTCAACCGAAGACCTTATTTCTAACAAAACTATCTTTCTAAAATGATGGCAAAATAAAGACATTCTCAAATATATAAAAATGAAGAGAATTTGTTATAACAAACCCATCTTACTAGACATACTAAAGGAAGCTCTTTAGGCTAAAAGCAAGTAACTCCAGGCAGCAACTTGAATCCACACTAAAAAAACAAAGAGGGATAATAAACGTGATTTTGTAATTATAAAGAACAGTAAAAATATTTCTTCTCTTTTCTTCTTTTAACTAATTTAAAAAGCAATTGTAACTGCTTTCCTTCCCAATAGTATAGATAAATTATCTTGACTCCAAGCTAATGCCTATCCCTCCACTTTTGTACTAATTCATTCCTCTCTTTCCTATGCAAGGACATACATCCCGCAATTCTTCCCTTTTTACATCCTTCATCATTATTTTTCCCCTTCCTATGAGATTATTTCATTTAGCACCTAAATTATACAGTTATTTATGCTGGTTTATTAGCAAGAATTATGAGAGTCTGCACATATTACAGTTTATGTTTTTCAGAGTTTTTCCTACATAAAGAAGAAAAACAAACATTTGGGGGAGGAAAAATTCCAAGCCCATTAGAAGTAATTCCAATGCAATTTAAAAATTATCATCACTTGGGACATGTACTTCGTCATTTATTTGTACAATAAATATTTATTTGCACATAGGTAGAAAATTTAGTACTACAAAATAAATCAATATCAAATATACACAAACATCAAATTTTACGAACGGGTTAATCACACAAGAGAAGAAAACAGAATGTGCACAGCTAAAAACCAGAAAGCTTCAGAAATAAAAAAATGAAAGATATTTTTAAAATAAATCATACAAGAAAACAAATGCAAGCCTCTAATTTGTTGACTTGCCTTAGCCAGGTAACTCCATCATACTCCCTAGTACTTCCCATGTACTTGTGCTATCATACTCCAACCACTTATAGAGCTATCACCGTGACCAGGCCCTGAACAAGTCTTTATATTAGTCAATTCTTCATTCAACAAATATTTGTGAAATACCTACTATGTTCTAGTTATTGATCATACAAGAGTGAACAAAATAATAAAAGTCTATGACCTCATGCATCATATGTTCCAGTGGAAGCAAATAAAACCAACCAACCAATAAATAAATAAATAAGAAAGAACAACCAACCGATCCTAAGTCCCATGCAGAGACTGTGCGTGTCACAGTGACTACTCCAGATTGGAATGTCAGGATAGGTCTCTTTGAGATGACATTTAAACTAAATCCCAAAATTCATCAAGGAGGATTTCCATGTTACAGATGAGAAAGCTTAAGCCTTAAAGAAGTTAAGTAACTTGACAATGTCACAGAGCTAGTATGTAATAGAACCAGGGTTCTTGAGTATTATTGATAGTGTATTACTTATTTGCAACTGAAAAATTAATTTCTCCCCAAGGTGGGGAGGAGCCTAATCTTTAGTTCTTCCCAGTACATAAGAAACCAATATTTCCATTCTATCCTTCTGCCTGTTATTTATTGAGTGTACATTTCCTTTAATAAATGATCGATAAATATGACTTTAAAACATACACACACACATACATTGTACATAGTGACTCCTACAATAAAGATTGTAAAACTTCAATATGTGCGTGAATTAACTGATGAACCACTTAGACGTGCAGTTGGCAAGCCTGCAAATCACAGACTCAGAGGCGGTATGGTTGAGGAAGAGAGGATATAGTACTAACTATGCATTTTTTTTTCTGAAACAAACACCACAGATGCTTTTGTTGCAATGGTCAACAGACCACATCTTGAAAACCTCCTACTATGGTCTATTACAGTAATTCTCAAACTCCAGTATGAATTAGAATCACCGGGAGGGCTTGTTAAAACAGATTTCTGGGTCCCACCCCAGAATTTTTGATTCAGTAGGGCCGTGATGGTACCTGAGAATTTGCATTCTAACAAGTTCTGAGAAGGTATCGATGCAGCTGGTTCAGAGACCACATTTTGAGAATCTCTAGTCTATTCAACAGAAAAGTCTCTCTAACATGGCAATAACCTACAGTTTTATGGAATTCCTCACTATTTCCTCAAAAAAAAGTCCCATAGCAAATAAAGAAAAAATGCACAATGTGCCTTCTAATTTGAAATAGAATATCTCATAATAGCATGGTCATCATTACAGCCTGTGGATTTACTGATCTTGATGGTTGGTTGGAGCAAAATGGGGATAGGTGTCATGTAAAAAAAGTGGTTAAACCTGCAGGAAGTTCTGGTTACAGCACCTGTTAGGTGAGTAATTGATTGGTATCCTTGAAACTCTGCTTCAGCTGGTCTGTTTTCTACCTCAAGAACCATGCCAAAACAAAACAAGACAAAATAAAGCATACGGGTCTGTTTGAACACATGCCTAAAAACAGCTGAGCAATTCTTCTACTATTGATTTTATTGATCTGATGCAGGGAGGTAACTTCACTCTAAAACCTTTGTTGATACAAACTACCTATAATTTGCCAAATTATTAAACCCAATATGTATCGTAAGCCAAAAATAAAATCCCAAGGCCGCCAACCATCTGAATGGACCCCTCCTTTCTGCCATTCTAGTTCAGAACCTGATAGAAGAGAGGGTTGGACAAGCCTCATTACAGCTCCCCAGAATTTACATCAACACAGACCTTAGATTTGATAAGAAGCATTTATAGTCTATTCTCTCTGAAGCCTGGTACTTGGAGCCTTCATCTACATGATAAAACCTAGGTCTCCACAAATCCAGACATTCCTTTCTATTGATAATAACTCTTTCAACCAATTGCCAGTCAGAAAATTTTAAAATCTACCTATCACCTGGAAGCCCCCATCTTTAAGTTGTCCAGCCTTTCCAGATTGAACCAATGTAATTCTTACATGTATTGATTGATGTATTGTGTCTCCCTAAAACGTGTAAAGTAAGCTGTATCCTGACCACCCTGGGCACATGTCAACAGGACCTCCTGAGACTGTGTCATGGGTGCATCCATAACCTTGGCAAAATAAACTTTCTAAATTGACCGAGACTTGTCTCAAGTACTATAGATTGTCTCAAGTTTATAGCATGTGATATGGTTTGGCTGTGTTCCCCACTGAAGTCTCATCTTGAATTGTAGCTCCCATAATTCCCACGTGTGGTGGGAGGGACCCGATGGGAGATAACTGAACTATGGCGGCAGTTTTCCCCATACTGTTCTCATGGTAGTGAATAAGTCTCAGGAGAGCTGATAGTTTTATAGGGGGAAACCCCCTTCATTCTCATTTTTCTCTCTTATCTGCCGCCATGTAAGATGTGCCTTTTGCCTTCCCCCACCACGTGGAACTGTTGAGTCCATTAAAGCTCTTTTTCTTTATAAATTACCCAGTCTTGGGTATGTCTTTATCAGCAGTGTGAGAACAGACTAATACGGTACGTTATAGAAAAGAAAGCTATGTATTAGAACTTAGTTTGGCATCCAGAAGTATATCTCTCTGTAATCACTCTTTTATTCTACATTCCCTTGTCATTTGTTTCAATCTATACTGTGCCATTGTACAATACTTTGCTTTACTGTTTCTCTCTTGTTTGTACATTTCCACAAGTTGATCAAAAGCTCCTCCAAATCAGGAATCTCCTCTGTCTTGTATCTCCTTACAGCATTACTTTATTTTTATAAGGAATACTGAGGAAAAATATTGAGGAAGAAATTTCTGAACAAAGCCAGGCTCCTAGGGGAATACAGTTGTTCCAGGGTATCACCTAGGATTCATTACAGGACCCCCCGCCCCCAAACCTCCACCCTTACCAACTAGGTATTAAGGATGCTCAAGTCTCTTACATAGAATGGCCTTGTATTTGCATATAACCTATGCACACTGCACATCCTTCCATACACTTTAAATCATCTCTAGATTCCTTAAAATACCTAACACAATGTAAATGCTGTGGAAATAGTTGTTATACTGTAATTTTTGTTTTTAATTGTATTATTTTTTTTTCCTCCGAATATTTTCCAGCCCTGGTTAGTTGAATCCACAATGCAGAACCACGGATACAGAGGGCCAATTGTATTAAAACAACAACAACAACAACAACAAAACAGCAAAACACTCTTGCTTTGATAAACTATTGTTACATTTATCTCCTTTGTGAAGAATTAATGCAGATTGTAGCAATAAGCCATTATGACTTTTAGAAAATCTGTAAACTGCACGTAAATATTATTTGATGCAAAGTTATTGTTGTTTGGACAGAGGTAACAGTTATTAAGAGAAAGAAATGAACAGAGTAAATATGTTTTAAAAATAAAAAGGCTATGGAGGAACCTGAGTCTAAAACACACCTCCAAAAAGTCGCTTTCAGTGGCCACCTTACCCCTCCTCATCTTCCCTGGAGCCTGCTCCCCCTGGTTTGGATCAACTTCTATCAGGCACATCCTTCCCGAACTGGACTTCCAGGTGTTCAACTCCCTCCCTTCTTTGTCATGTTCTCAAAGGACCTCAGTCCATTATAATGTCTTCTTTCCCCCACGCCCCATCATTGCAAGCTGTCAGTGTAATTAGTCATAACATAGGCTGTTTAATACCTCTTAGATTTAGTTTTCTGAAAAGGGATCATTGCATCTTCCACAGACTGTGGAACACGGAAAAATTCTAGCGTTCAGCGAGTCAGTGCATCCCTCTGAATATTCACCAAGATACTGTTTTAGTTTGTATATTTAAATTATGTCAGGTATAGATCCCTAAAATTGGAGATGAAACAGTGAACATGACTTTCTATTTTCTTGTATGGTGGTAAGAACACTTAATATGAGATTACCCTCTCAACAAATGCTGAAGTGTACAATACAGTAAGGAGTATCAGATGTGGGACAGTCAAAAGAGGATCTAAAACGCAGGAGACGGAGGTTAAGCAGCGGTTTCCCGGGACTGGGTTGTGCTCCCGAACATTCGCAGGTTCCAGGACCGACCGCTCACCCCGGGTATTAACGGCCGGGCGGCAGCCGACCGGGTCCCCACTCAACGCCGAGCTACCCCGGCTCAGCCCCCTGGCCGCGAACTGGGGGTCCAAGCGGGAGCGGACCTCGCGCCACCTGCCCCGCTCGCGGGAAAGGCAGTAGGAGGGAGGCGAGTAGGTCTCTAGCGACAGAATCCGCACCTGCCCCGCTCGCGGGAAAGGCAGTAGGAGGGAGGCGAGTAGGTCTCTAGCGACAGAATCCGCACCTGCCCCACGTGCCCTGGCTGCAAGTCGCGACGCCTGCAAACAGAGGGCCCAGGGCGCCGGGACTGGGGAGCGGCGGGCCTGGGCGGCCCAGCCGGTCCCGGAGAGGCCGCCACAGAAGCCGGCCCCGAGCCCTGGGGCACATTCTGGGGAGGGGGGTGGGGTTCCGCGGCCCTCATCACTACAGCCCAGGAAGAGAACCCGGTTTTGAGCGTGGTTTTCCCCGCCTGCCCCCATTTGCACGCCGAGACTCTCTTTTTTAAAACAAGAGTGGAAGAGAAAGGCGCCAACTTATGTCCCTCTTGCTCTTCGGGGCTTCATGAAGGGACCTCCTACCCACACCCACGCCCAAACCCGCCACAAACTCCAGAGCGGGACAGAGTCCGCGACCTTCAGACGACCCCGGCGCGAAAGCGCGCGCCCACTCGGAGTGCCCCGAGCCAGCGCCGGCGAAGCAGGTGGATTCGACCGCCCCCAATTCGTCCCGCTTCAGCACCCGAGTCACTCCCGTTCCCGCCTCCTGGTGCTGGAGGACCTCACCCAGCACCGAAGGGCACGAACAAAACGGAGCGGGAAGTGCCCAGTTCTTGACGTCGGATCCGTGTTCGCGGCCGGCGCGGGGTCTGGCGCCGAGGACGCGTGTGCGGGGCGGTCCGCCGCCCCGGAAGGTCGCGAACTCGCCGCCTCCAGCGCCGACGCCTTAACCCCGCGGGTCGCGGCGCCAAAGTCCCGACAGTGGCGGACGCCGGCACCAGGGGGCGATGGAGAGCAGGCGACACCGAGGGTGTCCATCCGGTCCACCCAACCTGGTGCAACGCTCTGGGAAGCGCGCTGACAGGATTTCAAGGCCAGAGTTAAAAAGGCGCGTTCCGTGGTAACATTTTAATCCACTCACTGCCAGCTGCTGCCACTTCTCTTGCTACTGCACACGGAAAGCCCTCTTCCACCTCTCTCCATTTCCCCAATTCTATAATACCTCCATTTAGTTTCATGTTTGTTTCACTTTTGCATATTAAAAGAGGTATAATAATAGTTCTGACGCACAAGGCTTAAGAGACAAGCTATATAGACTGCAATCCGATTTTATAGGCTTGAATCCACCGTCGGTTGGTTATGAGATGCTTAGAAAATTATTTCTATTCTCTGTTCCTCATTTTCCTCACATGTACAACATGGATAATAACAGTACTGATCTCATAAGGTTATTTGGAAGATATGGGCATATAGCACAAATTGCCTGATGCAGAGTAAGCACTCAGAGCTCTCCTCCTCACAGAACTGTAATGTATTACAACTGAAAGAGCTTTAAAAACACGATTTTCTGAGGCTGAGCGCAATGGCTCAGGCCTGTAATCCCAGCACTTTGGGAGGCCGAGGCGGGCGGATCACCTGAGGTCGGGAGTTCGATACCAGCCTGACCAACATGGAGAAATTCGTCTCTACTAAAAATACAAAATTAGCTGGGCGTGGTGGCACATGCCTGTAATCCCAGCTACTCGGAAGGCTGAGGCAGGAGAATCACTTGAACCCGGGAAGCGGAGGTTGCGGTGAGCCGAGATCGCACCATTGCACTCCAGCCTGGGCAACAAGAGCGAAACTCCGTCTCAAAAAATAAAAAAAGAAAAAAAAAACTAAACTAAACCCACGATTTTCTGTTGTACTGCGAATTTGTCGATTAGGGATGGGTGGGAAACTTCTGTTAGTGATCGGACTTTCAGGCTGGGCAACCTGGGTTGCAGTTCTACCTTCACCTCTTACAAAATGTGTGACCTTGGGCAAGTCACTTCACCTTTCTGCACCTCAATTACATCCTCTGTCAAATGAGATAATAGCTCTTGTTAGTGAGGACTCAATAAGCTAACATTTGCAATTAATTTAGAATATTTACTATCAAATGTATATGCCTTTATAAAATGTAGAATTTACCTTTTATAAGGAGGTAACTTGTAATTCAAATTCTATGCAAATCCATCAGAATCTCAGCCTTATTACAAACACTGCTAGCTACATTTGCAATGTACTCTAACCATTTTCATATTCTTTCCTTTCAACAAGCAATTACAAGTTAAACATGATAGTTAACATTTTCAATGACTGTAAGTAATAATTTTGGGAAAAATACTGAATACCGAATTATACTAGTTGAGGTATAAGATGTTAGTGACAATGTTAATTATTGTTTCCAATATTACTTATAAAATATACATTTTATACTTTTGAGGAATCAATTCAATATTCAGTGAATGTCTCCCTAAGCCTCATATTCACATTCTTTTTTTAATTTTAATTTTTAATTTTTGTGGGTATATATTAGGAGTATATATTTAAGATTTATGAGGTATATGGGATATTTTGATACCAGCATACAATGTGTAATACTTACATCAGGGTAAATGGTGTATCCATCCCCTCAAGCATTTATCCTTTGTGTTAAAAACAGTTCAATTATACTCTTTTAGTTATTTTTAAATGTACAATTAAATTATTGTTGACTATGGTAACCCTGTTGTGCTATCAAATACAAGTTCTTATTCTTTCTTTTTAACTACTTTTTGTACCCATTAACCATACCCACTTCCCCCCAATGCCCTGACTGCCAGCCCCAGCCTCTGGTTACCTTACTTCTCTCTGTCTCCATGAGTTCGATTGTTTTAATTTTAAGCTCCCACAAATAAACAAGAACATGCAAAGTTTGTCTTTCTATGCCTGGCTTATTTCACATAACATGACCTCCAGTTCCATACATGTTGATGCAAATGACAGGATCTCATTCTTTTTAATGGCTGAATATACTCCATTGTGTATATGTACCACATTTTCTTTATCCATTCATCTGGTGATGGACACTTAGGTTACTTCCAAATCTTGGCTATTATGAATACAGCTGCAATAAATATGGGAGTATAGATATCTCTTTGATATCCTGATTTCCTTTGTTTTGGGTATATACACAGCAGTGGGACTGCTGGGTCATGTGGTAGCTCTGTTTTTAGGTTTTGAGGAACCTCCAAACTGTTCTCCCTAGTGGTTGTACCAATTTACATTCCCGTCAACAGTGTATGAGAATTCCTTTTCTCTACATCCTCTCCAGCATTTGTTATTGCATTTCTTTTGGATAAAAGCCATTTTAGCTGGGGTGAAGTAGTTTTGATTTGCGTTTCTCTGATGATCAATGACGTTGAGTGCCTTTTCACATGCCTGTTTGCTATTGGTATGTCTTCTTTTGAGAAAAGTCTATTCAGCTATTTTGCTAATTTTTAAATTGGATTATTAGATTTCTTTCCTATAGAGTTGTTTGAACTCCTTATATATTCCTATATTAATCCCTTATCAGATAGGTAGTTTGCAAATATTTTCTCCCAATCTGAGGGTTGTCTCTTTCCTTTGTTGATTGTTTTCTTTGCTGTGCAGAAGCTTTAAGCTTGATTTGTTCATTTTCACTTTAGTTGTCTGGGTTTTTGGGCTATTACTCAAGAAATCTTTGCCTAGTCCAATGTCCTGAAGAATTTCTCCAATGTTTTCTTTTAATAATTTCATATGTTGAGGACTTAGATTTAAGTCTTTAATCCATTTTGATTTGATTTTTGTATATGACAAGAGATAGGAGTCTATTTTTATTCTTCTGCATATGGATATCCAGTTTTCCCAGTGTTATTGATTGAAGAAACTGTCATTTTCTCAATGTATGTTCCTGGCATATTGGTCAAAATGAGTTCACTGTAGCTATATAGATTTGTTTCCAGATTCTCTATTCTATTCCATTGGTCTACATGTCTGTTTTTATGCCAGTACCATGGTGTTTTGGTTACTATATCTCTGCGGTATAATTCAAAGTCAGGTAATGAATAATAATTCCTCCCGTTTTGTTCTTTTTGCTCAGGATATCTTTAGCTGTTCTGTGTCTTTTGCAGTTCCATGTAAATTTGGGGATTTTTTTTTCTATTTCTGTAAAGAATGTCAGTGATTTTTGTTTGTTTTGTCTTGTTTTGTTTGAGACAGAGTTTCGTTCTGTCACCCAGGTTGGAGTGCAGTCATGTGATTGTAGCTCACTGCAACATCTGCCTTCCAGGTTCAAGTAATTTTCATGCCTCAACCTCTCAAGTACCTGGGACTACAGGCACGTGCCACCACACCCAGCTAATTTTTGTATTTTTAGTAGAGATGGTGTTTTTCCATGTTGGCCAAGCTGGTCTTAAACTTCTGGCCTCAAGTGATCCACCTGCCTCAGCCTCCAAAAGTGCTGAGATTATAGGCATGAGCCACCGTGCCCAGCCATCATTGGTATTTTGATAGGGATTGTACTACATCTCTAGGCTGCTTTCCATGTTATGGGCGTTTTAACAATATTGATTCTTCCAATCTATGAACATGGAATATCTTTCCATCTTTTTGTGTTCTCTTCAGTTTCTTTCATGAGTGTTTTGTACTTTTTAACTGCAGAGATCTTTCACTATTTTGGTTAATTGCTAGGTATTTTACTTTATGAGTAGCTATTGTAAGTGGGATTATGTTCCCGATTTCTTTTTCAATTTTTTTTTTTTGCTGTTGGCATATAGAAATGCTACTGATTTTTGCATGTTGATTTTGAATTCTGCAACTTTACTGATTTTATCAGTTCAAATAGTTTTTAGGTGGAGTCTTCTGGTTTTTCCAAATATAAAATTACATCATCTGAAAACAAGGATAATATGACTTTTTCCTTTCCAATTTGAATGACTTTATTTTTATTTATTTATTTATTTTTTTTTTGACAGAGTCTCACTCTGTCACCAGACTGGAGTGTAGTGGCAGCCTCCCAAAGTGCTGGGGTTATAGGCATGAGCCACTGCACCCAGCCAGATGCCCTTTATTTCTTTCTCCTGTCTGAGTGTTCCAGCTAGGACTTCCAATGTTATGTTGAATGTTGTGAAAGTGAGCATCTTTGCCATGTTTCAGGTCTTAGAGGAAAGGCTTTCAGTTTTTCCTCATTTAGTATGGTACTAACTGTGGGTCTGTCATATATGGCTTTTATGATGTTGAGGTATATTTCTTCTTTCCCCAGATTTTGAGGGTTTTTATCATGAAAGGATGTTGAATTTTATCAGATGCCTTTTCAGCATCATTTGAGATGTCCGTATGGATTTGTCCTTCATTCTGTTGATAAGAAGTATCACACTGATTGCCTTCCATATGTTGAACCATCCTTGCATTCCTGGGATAGATCCCACTTGGTCATGATGAATAATCTATTTAATGTATTGATTAATTTAGTTTGCTTAGTATTGTGCTGAGGATTTTTGCATTAATGTTCACCAGGGATATTATCCTATAGTTTTCTTTCTCTGATGTGTCTTTATCTGCCATTGGCATCAAGGGAATACTGGTGTTATAGAATGAGTTTGGAAGTATTCCATTCTCCTCTATTTTTTGGGAATAGTTTGAGTAGGATTGGTATTAGTTCTTCTTTAAATGTTCAGTGGAATTCAACAGTGAGGCCACTGGGTCCCAGGCTTTTGTTTGCTAGCACACTTTTTGTTGTTGTTGTTGTTGTTTTTGAGACAGAGTCTCACTCTGTCACCCAGGCTGGAGTGCAGTGGCACAATCTCAGCTCACTACAGCCTTTACCTCTGGGTTCAAGCAATTCTCCTGTCTTAGCATCCCAAGTAGCTGGTATTGTAGGCATCCACCACCATGCCTGGCTAATTTTTTGTACTTTTAGTAGAGACAGGGTTTCACCATGTTGGCCAGGCTGGTCTCAAACCCTTGACCTCAGGTGCTCTACCTGCTCAGCCTCCCAAAGTGCTGGGATTACAGGTGTGAGCCACTGTGCCCTGCTGCTGGGAGACATTTTATTACAACTTCAATCTTGTTATTTGTTATAGGTCAGTTTAGGCTTTGGATTTTATCATGGTCCAATCTTGGTAGGTTGTACATGTCTAGGAATTTATCCATTTCTTCCAGGTTTTCCAGTGTATTGGCATATAGTTGCTCTTAGCATCTGCTAATGATCCTTTGAATTTTGGTGATATTGGGTGTAATGTCTCCTTTTTCATCTCTGATTTTATTTATTTGGGTGTTCTGTCATTTTTTCATAGTTAATCTGGCTAATGGTTTGTCAATCGTGTTTATCTTTTCAAGAAAACACCTTTTATTTTTTCTATTGTTTTCTTTTTTCAATTTCATTTGATCTCTGCTCTGATCTTTATTATTTATTTACTTCTATTAATTTTGGGTTTGGTTTGCTTTTGATTTTCTAGTTCTTTAAAATGCACCATTACATTGTTTATTTGAAGTTTGTCTTCTTTTTTTATGTAGGCACTTAAAAACTCCCCTCTTAAATTGTTTCACTGTATCCCATAGGTTTCGGTATGTTGTATCCCCATTATCATTTGTTTCAAGAAATTTTTAAATTTCCTTCTTAATCTCTTCATTGACCCCCTGATCATTCAGGAGCACATTATTTAATTTCCATGTGTTTGTATAGTTTCCAAAGTTCCTCTTGTTATTGATTTTTAGTTTCTTTTTTTGTGGTGAGAGATGATACTTGATATAATTTTAATTAAAAAAAATTTTAAGACTTGTTTTGTGTACTGACATATGGTCTATCCTTGAGAATGTTCTATGTGCTGAGGAGAAGAATGTTGAGTAAAATGTTCTGTAAATGTCTATTAGGTCATTTTGGTCTATACTGCAGATTGACCCCTTTATCATTACATAATGACCTTCTGTTTGTCTTTATATTGTTTTTGTCTTGAAATCTCTTTTTTCTGATATAAGTATAGCTAATCCTGCTCTGTTTTGCTTTCCATTTGCATTCAATGTTATTATTGATATGTAAGGAATTACTCCTGCCATTTTGTTATTTGTTTTCTGGTGGTTTTGTGGTCTTGTCTTCCTTCTTTCCTTGCTTCCTTTCTTCTTTTTAGTGTAGGTTATTTTTCTTGTAGCATGTTTTAATTTCTTGCTTTTTATTTTTTGTTCATCCTTTGTATGTTTTTAGATTTAAAGTTACCATGAGGCTTACAAATAATATTTTACAACCCATTATTTAAAACTGATGACAACTTAACACTGATTGCATAAACAAAGTAACAAAGAAGCAAAAACAAAACTAATAAAAACTCTACACTTTGACTTTGTCTCCCTGAATTTTAAATTTTTGCTGTTTCTATTTATATCTTTGTTTTATATGTACTTACTATTACCAGTGAGTTTTGTACCTTCAATAATTTCTTATGCTCACTAATATCCTTCTTTTTTCAGATTGAACAAATTTCTTTACCATTTCATATTGGATAGGTCTGCTGTTGATGAAATCCCTGAGCTTTTGTTTGTCTGGGAAACTTTATTTCTCCTGCATGTTTCAATGAAGAAAACATAAAGGAGATATTTTACCAGATAAATTATTCACCAGATATTTCACCAGATATATTATTCCAGGATTAAATTATCCTAGATTAATATATCTAGTGAAATAGAATTTCATTCAGCGCTTTAATTTAGAATTTTCTTCAACACTTTAATATGTCATGCCACTCTCCTCTGACCTGTAAGGTTTCTACAGAAAAGGCTGCTGCAAGATGTGTTGGAGCTCCATTGTATGTTATTGATTCTTTTTCTCTTCCTGTTTTTAGAATCCTTTCTTTATCCTTGAGCTTTGGGAGTGTGATATTAAATGCCTTGAGGTAATCTTCTTTGAGTAAAATCTATGTGGTGTTCTAACCTTCTTGTATTTGAATATTGATACCTTTCTTTAGGTTTGGGAAATTCTCTGTTATTATGCCTTTGAACACATTTTCTACCCCTACCTCTCTCTCTACCTCCTCTTTAAGGATGATAACTCTTAGGTTTGCCCTTTTGAGGCTATTTTCTAGATAGTGTGGGCATGCTTCTTTCTTTCTCACTCCATTTTCTCTAGTCTCCTCTGTGTATTTTCTAATGGCCTGTCTCTAAGCTCACTAATTCTTTCTTAAGTTTCTCACTATGCTCTTAAGAGACTCTGATATATTCTTCAGTATGTCAATTGCATTTTTGAGCTCCAGAATTTCTGCTGATTTTTAAAATTATTTCAATTTATTTTTAAATTTAGGATTCTTAATTTCTGATAAGATTCCTAATTTCTTCTCCGTGTTATTTTGAATTTATTTGAGTTTCTTCAAAACAGCTATTTCCAATTATCTGTCTAAAAGGTCACATATCTCTGTCTCTCTGGGATTGGTCTGTGGTGCCTCATTTAGTGTTTGGTGAGATCATGTTTTCCTGGATGGTCTTGATACTTGTGGATGATTGTTGATGTCTGGGCAGTTAGATATTTACTGGAGTCTTTGCAGTCTGTGTTTGTTTGTACCCATCCTTCTTGGGAACACTTTTCAGGTATCTGAAGGGACTTGGGTGTTGTGATCTCAGTTTTTGGTCACTGCAGCCATATCTATATTAGGAGACACTCTCAGCCCAGTAATACTGTGGTTCTTGCACACTCACAGAGGTACCACCTTGGTGATCATGGATTAGATCCAGGAGAATTCTCTGGATTACCAGGCAGAGACTCCTGTCCTCTTCCCTTACTTTCTCCCAGTACTATGGAGGCTCTCTCTCTCTCTCTCTCTGTGATGAGCTCCCTGGAGCTGGGGGAACGGTGACACAAGCACCTCTATGGCCACGGCCACTGGGACTGTCCTAGGTCAGACCTGAAGCCAGCACAGCACTGAGTCTTGCCCAAGGCCTGCGGTAACCACTCCCTAGCTACCACTTATGTTCTCTCAAGACCCTAGGGCTGTACAATCAGCAGGTGGCAAAGTGAGCTAGGCTTGTCTCCTTCTGTTCAAAGCAGTGAGTTCCCCTGGGCCCCAGGCAGGTCCAGAGATGCTGTCCAGGAGCCAGGGCCTAGAGTCAGAAACCTTAGAAATCTACCTGATGCTTTATTCTACTGTGGCTGAGCTGACACCAAAACCACAGGACAAAGTCCTTCCCACTCTTCCCTCCCCTTTCCTGAGGCAGCGTTGTCTCCCTCCTCATGTCTACTGCCACCATAGGCCCACGGAATGCTGCCAGAGTACCGTTGATATTCACTTAAGGCCCAAAGGCTTTTCAGTCAACTTGTGGTGAATGCTGCCAGGCCTGGTACTTGGGGTCCCCTCTGGCCTGGAGTAGTTCTAGAAATGCCATTTAAGAGCCAAGGCTTGAAATCAAGACCCTGCTTGGTGCTCTTCCCCATTGTGGCTGAGCTGCTACCCAGGCTGCAAGACAAAGTCCCCTTTACTCTTTCCTCTCCTTTTCTCAAACAGAAGGAGTCTCTCCTCATAGCCACCACAGCTGGGAATGTGCTGGGTCATACCTGAAGCCAGTATGTCTCAGAGTAAGTCCCTCAGCGTGTACTACCTGGTTCAGGGCCCAGGAACACTTTAGTCAGCAGGTGATGGATCCTGCCAGGGCTGGTCCTTCCCTCCAAGACAGCAGGTTTCCTTCTGGCCCAGGGTGTGTCTAGAAATGTTATCCAGGAGCTAGAGCCTGGAATGGGGGGCCTTGTGACTCTGCCTGGTGCCCTATCCCACAGTAGCTGAGCTGGTATCCAAGTTACAAGACAAAGTCCTCTTTACTTTTCCCTTTGCTTTTCCTCAAGAGGAAGAAAAGAGTCTTTTTCAGAGCTGTGAGCTGCATTGCCTGGGGTTGGGGAAGGGGTGATGCAAACACTCCTTTGGCCACCCAGCTGGTGTATCACTAGGTCACATGCACCCCAAGTCCAGTGACTCTGAACCCAGCGTAGCACCAGGACTTAGCTAGCAGTCGCAGTCCTTGTGGCCTAAACTGCCTTTTGAATTTATTTAGAACCCCGGAGCACTTTAGCCTGTGGTGGCAAGGCTTGCTGAAACTCAAGTTCCAACTGCTGGGATGGGCAATTCCCCTCTGGCTAGGGCTTATCTAAATGCTTCCTCCATAGGCAGTGGCTGAGTTCTGCTTGGTGTTGATAGCACTCCATTCCAATGCAAAGTCCCACAATTGCTGTGCTCTCCCTCCCCCAAGTGCACAGATTCTCTTTGCATTACATGATCACTGCCATGGGATGAGGGAGGGGTGGTATGGGCAATTCAAGATTGTCTCTCTTACCCTCTCCAGTGCCTCTTTCAGTGATTTGAAGTTAAAACCAGGTACTATGATCACTCACCTGATTGTTGGTTCTCATGATATGGTGCTTTTTTGTGTAGATAATGTTAAATGTGGTGCTCCTGCTGGGAGGATGACCAATGGGGGCTTCTATTCAGCCATCTTGCTCCACCTCTGACTATATTTATATTCTTTAAGGAAGAATATCTTTTTTCCTTGCTCAATTTTATTTCAGACCATTGGGATTTGACATTTATTGTGAAATATTTCAAGCATATAAAAATAGGAAAAATAGAGTATCTGTATCCAACACCCAGTTTAAGGAAGAAAACAAAGTGTTACCATGAAGCCCCTATGTAGTCTTCCTAGGTGTCCTCTTATCATTCACTTCCATCCACAGCAGGATAACCTTACTTTGAATTTCTTGTTTGCCATATTCAAGCATTTATTTATATTTTAGCTATGCATACGTATGTCTCCTGCTATGGTCTGAGTGTTTAAGCCCCCTGTCAAAATTTATGTGTTGAAATAATGACTCCCAGAGATAGACTCCTTCTCCCTCTGCCCGGCGAGGACACAGCAAAAAGACGACAATCCATGAACCAGAAAATATCCTCTCATTAGACACAGAATCTGCTGGCACATTGATCTTGGGCTTCCCAGAATCCAAAACTGTAAGATATATGTGTGTGTGTGTGCGTGTGTGTGTGTAGATATATATATACATATATATATACATATATATACATATACATATATATACATATATATATATACACATATATATATATACATATATATATATACACATATATATATATACACATATATGTGTGTGTGTGTGTTTGTTTTGTTTATAAGGCACTCAGTCTATGACATTTTGTTGCAGCAGCCAAAAGGACTCCTGAAGCATATATTTTGTATGTTTGCATATATTTAAACTTCATGGAATGGAATAATTTCTTTTTACTCTTCTATGACTTGATTTTTCTTCCTTAAAATTATATTTTTATGACTCATCCTGTTGATAAATGTCTGAAGTTCATTTGACACTGTATTTAGGCTTCTGTCTAACGACTATATAATACTTCGCTTACTCATTTTCTTACTGATAGATGTTTCCACAGTATCTTGCTTTTCAACAAATAGCTGCTCTGAACCTCTTTGTGCTTTTTTCTTAAACATATTTACAAACATCCTTAAAGTATTTTCTGAAGACTAATTAATGGTCATAAAATATGTTCATGTTTTCTGAACTTGGAAAAATCATGTTACCCAAATGGAAATTTTACTTTTGTCATTCCAAAAAATGTTAAATAAGAACACACTGTATGTCAGACATCATGCTTGGTATGGGGGATAGAGCAGCAAACATAGCCATGAACTCAGCCCTCATGGTTCTTATACTATTGTAGATAATAGAGGAGATTTATATGTTGGGGAATGTTCTGTAGTAAATGATGTCTGAGGTCTTACGTAATTTTGAGATTTTATGGTTCTGTAAAATCAGACATGAGTCTATGAACCAAAATGATTTTAAAGCCAAAATATTTTTCTTTCCTTCAGGAACACTTAATTATTTAACATGTAACCACAAAATGAGGCAATAATACTGAACTTAATGAGACAAAGCAATCAAGGATATTAAATTTTTACTCTTCAGTAAGAAAAGAATATGCAATTCAGACAGAAAGACTATGCAATAGGGAGTAAGCAAATAATTGGTCCAAGAAAAATAACTCCAATTGAAAGAAAAGTAATAAGTTAAACAGAAGGAAACAAGATGGGTTGTACCAAAAGCTATTGCAAGAAAAAAAGAAGGAAACAAGCTTTATTTTTAAAAAGGGTTGAGGGGGGGTAGCTAAAAAATAAATGCCTAAAAATTCATGCCATAAACCAGATAACATTACAAATATTTCTCCTAAATCAAATAAATCATTAAAAAGTAGAACTTCCATGAAATGAGAAATGACCAAAATGCTACAGTGGCTCAAAGATAGATGTAGGGCACGATTATGTCAGGAATCCTCTCTACTTACTATGGTGAGGCCAGAAAAAGAAAGGGGAGGGAAATGTGTGGCCTTCTTTTGTGAGATTTAAAACCTTGACCAGGGAAGGAAATAGGGAATGGCAGATTTTTTTTTTCCATCCTTTTTTATGCGCCTCCCCATCATTTTCTTTTGCCTGATATAAAACACTCACTCATTTATTGAACATATAATGGACAATAATGGGCAACATAAACTTGTCCAGTGTGCCAAACTATGTGCTATCAGCTGTGAATACAAAAAGTGAACAAGACTAAAAACATACCTGCCCTATAAGCTTATATTCTAGTGCAGTAAACAAATAAATGAAGAAGTAAGTAAATGCACAAATAGGTCAATTTTAGAATCTGATAAGAATTATAAAGAGAATAAACAGTGTGATGGGATAGTAATTGGAGAAGGTGGATGTGGGAGACAGGGAGATCAGGGAAGGCCTCTCTGATTAACTTGAACTGGGACATTAGCTGCATAAAAAAAAAAATAGGCCAGGCATGCAAAGAACTAAGGAAAATATTCCAAGGTAAGATAGATATACGTGAGCAAATCATTGGAGGGCAGAAGGGGTTTGCCATATTTGAGGAACAGAAAGGATATCATTGTGAGGGTCAAGTGAGATTTTTGTTTTTTAATATGGTGATTCTATAGGACATTCATGTAAAGGACGGGACTTAATCACTATAGAGGAGACACATGACTTCAAAGAGAGAAGCCTCTGAGAAATAAAGAAAAGGTAGGGTTCAGAGCTCAAGCATAGGAATTTGATTTTATTTAAAAAAGAGGTCCTTATTGCATTCTTACAGGAAGAAAGGCTGAGAAGATCTGTAAAATTGCATGTAGTCTATGGGTCTGGTGTTGGAAATAAAACATGAGGACATTTCACTCTGATGTTTTTTTGTTAGTCTGATTTTTGGAAGGCAGAACTGAGGCGGATAACATGCTTTTGATGTTTCTATTTCTCTTGGCCAGCAGGTTTGTGGAGGCAGTGTTGGCCAAGGTCCCAGCATCCAATCACTAGCTTTGTAGTGTCAAGAGGCAGAGAACAGTACACTCATTTTTTCTGGTGCAAGTCATAGCTGTTGAATTATTGAAGATCTCCTTGTAGTGGTAGCTTCTTTATCGTGATGGTGATTGGGTGGATCTGGAGGTGATAGCTTCCTAATTAGAGAAGGGCAACAGATCCTTTGGAGGTCCATCCTGGAGTCATTGTTAATTTAGTAGGTCATTTCCTCCAGATTTCACAATGATTCTTCAAGTCATTTGTTACCCTGGAATAAATCTTTCACATGCTTAAGTGACATACAGGGATTTTCTGATTTGACCAGTATCTTCAGGGTCCAAGATCAGTCATTCATGAAATAGCAAAGTCATTCAGAAAATGATAGGGTTGGGTGGAGAGGAAGAAAATTTTCAACATAAGAATGTAAAGGATGTGGTGGTTTGGGGATGGCATCAATGAGGATTTACAGCTGGTTCTATGACATGACATGAATTTCAAGAGTTATTTTGTTTAAAATAAGAATCAGGAAGAGACAATGGTGAGCCAGTAGAATATCTATCCCACCTCCTGGCCCTAAATTACACTAAGTTTGTGAGAGAGAAAACTGCCTGCATTTGAAAGCCATTAGAGAGAGCTTTCAAAAGGCAAGGGGTCAGAGGAATTTCAGAAAAGGAATGAAGATCTAATAAGAGACTTTGCTGATCACAAACTCTGAAGTTTAGGAAGGCACAGTGATGGCTGGGGCAGTGGCTCATGCCTGTAATCCTGGTACGCTGGGAGGCCGAGGCAGGCAGATTGCCTGAGCTCAAGAGTTGGAGACCAGCCTGGCCAACATGGCAAAACCTCGTATCTACCAAAAATACAAAAAATTTGCCAGGTGTGGTGGTGTGTGCCTATTGTCCCAGCTACTTGGGAGGCTGAGGTTGGAGGATCGCTTGAGCCCAGAGAGTAGAGGTAGCAGCAAGCCGAGATTGCCCCACTGCTCTCCAGCCTGGATGACAGAGTGAGACCCTCTCTCAGAAAAAAAAAAAAAAAAAAAAAAAAAAAAAAAAAAAAAGCATAGAAGTAAGTGAAAGGGTTTTTCAGGGATTGGTAGTTACAATAGAGGGTACATAGAAATATTGGGAATTAGAGACCTAGGGAAAGTGGATGGCCTGGGAGCCTTGGGCTTCTCTAGATAATCAAGATAGACTGAAGTGTAAGGCATGAGGGGGTCAGTCTTTTCTTATTTTATTTTATTATTATTATACTTTAAGTTTTAGGGTACATGTGCACAATGTGCAGGTTAGTTACATATGTATACATGTGCCATGCTGGTGTGCTGCACCCATTAACTCGTCATTTAGCATTAGGTATATCTCCTAATGCTATCCCTCCCCCCTCCCCCCACCCCACAACAGTCCCCAGAGTGTGATGTTCCCCTTCCTGTGTCCATGTGTTCTCGTTGTTCAATTCCCACCTATGAGTGAGAACATGTGGTGTTTGGTTTTTTGTCCTTGCGATAGTTTACTGCGAATGATGATTTCCAATTTCATCTATGTCCCTACAAAGGACATGAACTCATCATTTTTTATGGCTGCATAGTATTCCATGGTGTATATGTGCCACATTTTCTTAATCCAGTCTATCATTGTTGGACATTTCGGTTGGTCCCAAGTCTTTGCTATTGTGAATAGTGTCGCAATAAACATACGTGTACATGTGACTTTACAGCAGCATGATTTATAGTCCTTTGGGTATATACCCAGTAATGGGATGGCTGGGTCAAATGGTATTTCTAGTTCTAGATCCCTGAGGAATTGCCACACTGACTTCCACAATGGTTGAACTAGTTTACAGTCCCACCAACAGTGTAAAAGTGTTCCTATTTCTCCACATCCTCTCCAGCACCTGTTGTTTCCTGATTTTTTAATGATTGCCATTCTAACTGGTGTGAGATGGTATCTCATTGCGGTTTTGATTTGCATTTCTCTGATGGCCAGTGATGATGAGCATTTTTTCATGAGTTTTTTGGCTGCATAAATGTCTTCTTTTGAGAAGTGTCTGTTCATGTCCTTCGCCCACTTTTTGATGGGGTTTTTTGTTTTTTTCTTGTAAATTTGTTGGAGTTCATTGTAGATTCTGGATATTAGCCCTTTGTCAGATGAGTAGGTTGTGAAAATTTTCTCCCGTTTTGTAGGTTGCCTGTTCACTCTGCTGGTAGTTTCTTTTGCTGTGCAGAAGCTCTCTAGTTTAATTAAATCCCATTTGTCAATTTTGGCTTTTGTTGCCATTGCTTTTGGTGTTTTAGACATGAAGTCCTTGCCCATGCCTATGTCCTGAATGGTAATGCCTAGGTCTTCTTCTAGGATTTTTATGGTTTTAGGTCTAATGTTTAAGTCTTTAATCCATCTTGAATTAATTTTTGTATAAGATGTAAGGAAGGGATCCAGTTTCAGCTTTCTACATATGGCTAGCCAGTTTTCCCAGCACCATTTATTAAATAGGGAATCGTTTCCCCATTTCTTGTTTTTGTCAGGTTTGTCAAAGATCAGATAGTTGTAGATATGTGGCATTATTTCTGAGGGCTCTGTTCTGTTCCATTGATCTATATCTCTGTTTTGGTACCAGTACCATGCTGTTTTGGTGACTGTAGCCTTGTAGCATAGTTTTAAGTCAGGTAGCGTGATGCCTCCAGCTTTGTTCTTTTGGCTTAGGATTGACCTGGTGATAGGGGCTCTTTTTTGGTTCCATATGAACTTTAAAGTAGTTTTTTGCAATTCTGTGAAGAAAGTCATTGGTAGCTTGATGGGGATGGCATTGAATCTATAAATTACCTTGGGCAGTATGGCCATTTTCACAATATTGATTCTTCCTACCCATGAGCATGGAATGTTCTTCCATTCTTTGTATCCTCTTTTATTTCATTGAGCAGTGGTTTGTAGTTCTCCTTGAAGAGGTCCTTCACGTCCCTTGTAAGTTGGATTCCTAGGTATTTTATTCTCTTTGAAGCAACTGTGAATGGGAATTCACTCATGATTTGGCTCTTTGTTTGTCTGTTATTGGTCAGTCTTGATTAGCCTTTTAAATGAGGAGGGGCAATCACTTCAAGCTGCAGTCTGTGATACGGTGGCTGGGGAAAGTATGAGGCAGCCATTCTTGGTCTGACATTTGAATTCTCCTAGAGCAATACATGTATTATCACTGCAACTCCTTTCCTGACCACTGAGGGAAGATTAGACTTTCTTTAATCCTGTTCACAAGATCAGCACAACAAGTAAACAAGTAGAAGAGTTATTTTGGGAAGAACACCATTTACATTCAAGGAATCCTGTATTAGCTCCCACTGAACTATGAGTTTCTAGAAACCAGGGACATATTTTCTTCATAAAAATGTTCCTTTCCCATCATTAGTATCTATTACTATATGTGGCATAGAATAAATGCTTATTAGTTTTTTGTTAAATGAGTGAATGGAAGAGAGATTAAACGTAGTAACAGAAACCCTCATCTTTGAAAAAAGTCAAGTTGATTAGTGTGAGGAAATCTATACTTTTAAATAACCAGACTCCTTTCCAGTTTTCAAGCTGCTTGCTGCTTAAAAATTAGATAGTTAAAATGTCTAATAAAAACAGGCAAACAAAGAACAGGAAGAAAAAGAGTGGCAGTGTCTTAAAACAGTGATCTACGATGTTAATGTTTAAATACCTAACTTCTTACTGAAATTTAGGTTTCATGGAGAAAGCACATGGGTATTTTGCCTTGCAAAGAAACGATCCCATTTCTTGCATACTTACTAGGGAGAAATATTGCACTGTAACTGTGTTACTAGTGGGAAAAAATCTGAATTGTTCCAAGACACAGAATGTCATTGTGCCTAAAATAATTGCTGTCAAGTAATGATTAATAACATATTTTCTTTCTAAAAGAAATGTTTCTCTCTACTTTGAAAAGCATAATAGTTTGGCTTAGAAGGACTTCTACAGAGAATGTGAATTGCAAATACATTCATTTTACAACTACATTCCATGACATGCCTCTGAGTACTTCTAGCTCTTGACTCATTGAGATTTCAGAATGATAGCCAGATTGAACTAAGCTTAATGTATAATAAAAAACATCCTTTACAGGAACATGTGTTTCCAGGGTAACATAAGGGAGTTAGTTAACACTCTGCTAAGTAGCTGTGAATTAAAAGATAGCATCCCATTGTCTTTAGTGTGAGATAGTGACTTGGCAAATCATTCTTAGGAGACCTCTATGAACAAGGCTAAAATGCTGAGACTTAATTTCCTTAAAATAAAAAGGTTGTATTCTTTTTGTTTTTGTTTTTGTTTTCCTGCAGCTTATTAACATTTACAAACATGAGGGGATAATCTTAATAAATCGCATTGTTCTAGGTTTTATTAACATAGAATGGTGTAACCTCAAAATGTAACTTAACAGCCGGGCGCAGTGGTTCACGCCTGTAATCCCAGCACTTTGGAAGGCCAAGGCGGGTGGATCACGAGGTCAGGAGATCGAGACCATCCTGGCTAACATGGTGAAACCCCGTCTCTACTAAAAATACAAAAAAAAATTAGCTGGCCGTTGTGGCGGGCGCCTATAGTCCCAGCTACTCGGGAGGCTGAGGCAGGAAAATGGCGTGAACCCGGGAGATGGAGCTTGCAGTGAGCTGAGATCGCACCACTGCACTCCAGCCTGGGCGATAGAGCGAGCGAGACTCTGTCTCAAAAAAAATAAAAATAAAAATGTAACTTACCATGGGATGTAGAATTACCAATTACATCTTATTCTTTTTTCTATTTAAAATTATTAAAACATTTTGGAGAATTTTACCTTAAAAGTCAAGCAACAATGCTAAAATCTGTTATTTTGTAAAAAGGTTAAGAAAACCCTATGGTAGAAATGGCAAGTAAAACTGATTCTAGTGGGCTGGGGGAGGACCCCAGATGCAGGTGAGACCTTGATCCCAGCCAGTGTCTAAGCTCTTGACACTGTCAGGAGAATGAATTCAAGGATGAGTCTGAAAGTAATGAAAGTACAGAGATTTATTGCAAAGGGAAAAGTACACACCCAAGAAAAAGGAGTGTGAGCGTACTCAAGAGAGAGTCACATACAATGGGCTGCTAGCTTTATGGGTTTCTTTAACCATGAAGTGGAATATTCGTGAACATTTCTGGAAAAAGGTAGAGATTTCTTGGAACTGTGGTGTCACCCATTTTTAAAACAAATATGGGTGTTCTCTGAACTGTCATGGCACTGATTCGTGTGTGATTTAGTATGTTAATGAGCATATAATGCGGTCCTAGGTGAAACTTAGGTCAAATCCAGTGCCATGTTGGGTCCAGTCAGTCTTAGCCAGCTTAGTTCACACCCTGGTTTTTCAGGGTCTTATCATTTCATAGCTTTTGCAACTATTTCAGAAGTTTCCTTTTGCTAGTCATATGAAACTGCTTCCAGAATTTTCTAATCTCCTGCAACCACCCTGTATTATTCCTGTCTCAAAATTTGTACTCTGTTTTGTTATGGAGGAGTTAACCAACAATAAAAATAAGATCTCACCATTAAAAAGGTGTATACTGTTTTCAGGGAACAAAAATAAGCCTATAATTTTGACCAAGGAGCATTTACTTGCAAAATATTGAAGCCACCTCTTGAATAATAATAATTCAAAATAACAATTTTACATAAAATCGGAGATCCTCAATTCCATCCAAGGGCGAGCCAGTTCCTTTACCATCAGTATACATCTCCCTCAACTCCAGGACAGGGAAATGGTCAGCCTATTCTGGCCTTGTGAGATGTTAAGAAAAATTATTCAAGATTCATAAGACAAAAGCATGACTGTATAATCTTTATTGTTAATATAAAGGTTTTCTAGTAACCCTGAGTATCATCTGACTCTAAGGGAACAAATATTTGTTTGACTTCCTACTTACTACTATTGAGGACCCGAACATACTATAATTCTGTAATCTCAGATATTAATTTGTAGAAAACTGATAAGATAAAAATTATTTTTATTTGCTATAAACATGTTATTTTTGTCTGATAGAGAAAATAAACCCAAAGATTTTATAGATAGATGGATAGATAGATAGATAGATAGATAGATAGATAGATAGATAGATAGATAGATAGGCAGATTGATTTTAGATTTAGGATCTCGCTCTGTCACCCAGCTGAAATGCAGTGGCTCAGTCACAGCTCACTGCAACCTCAAACTCCTCGGTTTAAGTGATCCTCTCTGCTGACTCAGCCTCCTGAGTAGCTAAGACTACAGCTGCACACCACCATGACAGGAAAATTTGTTTTTTTTTTTTTTGGTAGGAACAGCATGTTGCCCAGGCTAGTCTTGAACTCCTGAACTCTCACAATCCTTCTGACTCAGCGTCCAAAAGTGCTGGAATTAAGGTAATACTTTTGATGCCCTGCAGGCCTTTAACCAATTTTGTATCTCCCTTTCTGTTTCTTTTTTCTTTCACTGACCATGCATATGTAGATCTCTCTTATGCTCTTTTGAACGGGCTGGTTCCTTCATTATAAGTTAAATAGAACTTTAATACATCCTCATTAGGTTTGGGAATTATGATTTATAACATTTTGAAGATTATATTTTTGGCAGTTCTGGAAAGTCTTCTAAAATCTGCTTCTATCAGGAGAATCCACTGGATGGAAGGGCGGCCCGTGGATTAAGGAACATCCTGATAAACATGCCTTTGAAAACTGTCCTTGTGTCTCCCTGACTTTCTGGATTCCTGAGCTGCTACGACTGATCTGTAGGGTTTGGAAGTTTTTGTTTTTGTCTGGGAACAGAGCAGATCGTACTCTTTCAGACTTGCATGTAACTATTTACCTAATATGTCTTTGTATTTCAAAAATTAAAAACTGAAAACTTGAGTTCTATAAGTCTTGTCAGATTACTATTTGGAAATTATAAGTTAAGGCCTCACTATTCTGGTTATTATCCTCCAGAGCTGAGTCTAAATACTCTCTTTAGGTTGTTGCTAGAAGTTGTGATATTTTTCTTATCTCCAGGTGAGAGCTAAGTAGACTTGGTTGGACACCCATTTTTAGTATAGAGACCGGAAGTTTGTGTATAATAATATCTTGTTTATGGCACTGCTGTGAAATCTTTGAAGGTCTGTAGAAGCTTGGAAAGGTAAAGTAAAGAACTTGAAGGAGTCTATATGTCTTTAAGCAATTCAATAGCTTGGGGTTCTTAAATTCTGAGTAAGTGGGAGAGGAAGGGAGGGAAAGAAGGGAGGAAAGGCCAAAGAAAAGAAGGAAGGAAAAATTTACTCAAAAGAGCTAAAGTTGTTTATAATGATATGACTTTGCTATATGTATTTCAAATCCTTGCATTGGTACTCTGGTTAATAAGTAACCAAGCTGCAGTCATACATTGTTCTCAGTCACCTATGTTCTGGACTTCATCAAATGACCAGCGTAAAAATGTTCCCTTCCCAAGATCAGATGCTAAATTCAGAAAAATAAAACTGTTGAGGTATGTTTTTTGTTAAATTTGTTTTTTAGAGATGGGATCTCACTGTATTTCCCAGGCTGACCTCAAACTCCTGGACTCAAGCAATCTTCCTGCCTTGGCCTCCCATAGTGCTGGGATTACAGGCATTAGCCACCATGCCCAGCCTGAGGTATTTTATATTCCAGAAATATGGACCAGCTTCATGGATAAACATGATATGCCAATGTAGAGAGAGAAAATTTGGGTCAAACTAAGCCACAAATGGAAAGAAGGTGAAATAATGGCTGAGTCTGAAGGAACTGACCAATGGTGTCTTCAAAACAGAAAATCAAGCATAACTTTGGTGCCTCAAGACAAGCTTAGAGCAAATAGCTTTCTCTCTTAGCTTACATTCAAATGCCTATATGGGTGAAGCACTTTGTTTTCCAAAGCCTCTGCCATTACTAAAACAAAATTATCTTAACTGGGAGGCAGCCAACCTGAGTACTAAGGTTATGGGGGTGACTAAGACGAATGCTTCAATGCAATATGAAACAAAGCAAACCCGAATGATGGTTATACTGAATAGCTCTAACATGGCTCTCTGTTTTGGCTCACATTTAAAAGATACATTTGCTATTGGGGTTTCCATATAGGAATGTAATTTACAGAAATTTCTTCCTCCTGATCAACCGTTAAATACCCTGGTCTGTAATGGGGCTGGGAATCATTTTGTAACTGTAAATTTCATAGTGAAGTGTTAGGGAAAGTACCAGGTTACAAATGTGAAAAGCTGTCTGTCGTTTGCCTGGTATGTCAGTGTTATTGCCAGAAGAGATTTTTACCCTGTTTTTTTGGATTAAAAGCATTAAAGAAAAAATGAAAAAAAACATGTGTGTTATTGAGATCAATCAATCCATGGGGATTACATGGTGGGTTCATATGTTGGATTCTAAAATACCTGGATTCTGGAGATGTTGCCTATAGGAGACCCTCTGGTACACACAAACAAAGGGACGTTTGGGAGTAACAACTATCTGTATAAATTTTTCCCCGGAAACACAATGATTTGGGCTACAAAATATATTTTACAATTATACCCAAGCAATTAGCACATAGTGGTAACAGCATATATAATGAATTTTAAAACTTTGGCCTTCCAGAACAAAAGGAGCTTTGGGAGAAATAGGATCAGCCCTAGGAATATTAGAACATACAGAATATGTTGTTAATGAAATCAGTTACTCAGCCCTTCATGCAGGAATAGGATGTCTCCAGGGTATCCCATACCAGTGAGTAGGCAAATGATAGCAAGCTCCATGGTGTGAAAATGGGGTTATCAAATGGAATAAACTTTAAGACAACATGCTGGAACACAATGGTGGGAAATAACTTGTGCTCTAACCCAAGCACGGCTTTTTGATATATGATTTCAAATGGAAGCAGAAGTGGCCCATGTCCATTTACCTGGCACACTGAATGTCAAGTCACAGTGATTCCATTTATGGAAAACAGTTAGGTCCTCTAATTTATGAGAGTTTCTAAATGGAGACTATAATTTGCATCACTGTCCATTAACTGCTTTGGCACCACGAATAAACCAGAATAAGACATACTTGACTGTATAATTTGTACAGATAGTAGATAAATTTTACTCACACACTCCTAATGGGAAGTTGATGGTCCATCTTAAAAGACCCCTTCCACTGGGAATTCATTTCAATTCAGTCTTGTAAGACGACAGAAGGCATCTGAATATGTGTCTGATTATGTGCACAGAATACATGGAATCCCAAACTCAATCACACATTGCTTTTAGTTATACCCTAGTACAAAATAATATTTTATATGGGAAAGGGTCCTATTTGTTTATAAGGGACAGTGAATGAATAATATAGTCTTAATTTGTGAGTTGTTTTATAACTATATGTCTGATATCTATAATCATCCTGTAAATTATTGATGAGGCCGATTTGATAGTTGTCAGTAAGACCTACAATAATACAGATATAAATGATCAAATGTTTGAGGAATTCAGACCTCCTCAATAACTGATCCCAGTGGAAGACGATTATTCTGAAGAGGAGTTAGATTTAATTAACAAATCAGTTAATCATGGTTTTAAATCAGTCAGCACACACTGATCACAGAGTCAAAATTACAATAGGAAAAAGTAGCAAGAGAAATGTTAAACTGATACAAAAACATGAGGCAACATGAAGGAATTATAGGATGGTTGATCTGCCTTTTAATGTAGATATCCACACCTGAGTTTTGTTTTTATTTTTTTTTTGTTATTATTTTTGACATGGAGTCTCGCTCTGTCGCCCAGGCTGGAGTGCAGTGGCGCGATCTCGGCTCACTGCAACCTCTGCCTCCCGGGTTCACGCCATTCTCCTGCCTCAGCCTCACGAGTAGCTGGGACTACAGGCGCCTGCCACCATGCCTGGCTAATTTTTTTGTACTTTTTGTAGAGACGGGGTTTCACCTTGTTAGCCAGGATCACCTTGGCCTCCCAAAGTGCTCGGATTACAGGCATGAGCCACCGTGCCCAGCCATCCACACCTGAGTTATTATAAAAATAATCATTGGTATTTTGTTGACTTGCTTGCTATATCACTAGTGTGAAAGATGTCACTCTACTAGTGTAGATAAAGAACAATTTATTATAAAAAGACCTTGACTGAGTGTCACTAGATTGGACTACATTGCACGATTGAATCTCAGGTGGTCTGGGTTGACTGCACGCTTTACTCCAGAGTTGCCTGGAGCAAGGTACTGACCATTGGCCAACACTATAAAATATTTTAACTAGACAAATAATGTTCTGTAACCGTTGGTTCATGAGCTGTTTCAAAGGCAGGGCATACCAGCCTGTCAGCATTGTTTAGGTATAGTGATTTGATTTAGCAGTCTATCTAATTGCAATTGCCTTTGGTGTTGTTGGGACCTAGGGGTTTTGATGGCTGCAGCTGATTGCATAGCAGAAATGTGCCTATGTAGCCAGCTCACTATAAAAGATCCTCACCACAAGCAGACATTGGGCTTCCTGGTAATCAAAGTTTCACATATCTGCTGATGATCATTCAATAATGGCAAACAAAAAGCATCCTGTGTGATCCAGCAGTGTGAGGACAAAGACTGAACTTGAGATTGTTTCAGATCCCTTTCAAGGAATATTGTTCGCCTGCAGTTGCTATACTCTATCTTAGCCTGTAATAAAACTCTTCTATAAATATAATGTTTAGGGTCTGTAAGTCCTTTCAGCAATCAAACACTTAAGGTAATTAGTGTGTAATTAATGCAGCATGCAAACAGGTTGTGCTATTCTAATAATTGAAGTAGAAGCTGTAATTGTCAAAACATAAGAATATCTTTATTTATACATAGTAACTGAACTACAATATTTCTAAGACAAAGTTAATACTGAATACCAAAATCACTTCAGCATAACAATACTCACTTTCTCATTGTCTGTTGTTCTCAATCAGATTTCAGGAATCTTTGAAAAAAAAATCATCTGTCCTACAATGATATTGAACATTTTTGTAAACTTCTAAATTTTGGTTGCCATTTCAATCAATTTTAAATCTTTCATGAAATTATTCATTGAAAGAGCACGAAAAAAGTTTAGCTTTTGAAGTTTTTAGTGATTTGTAGGTCTTGAAAACAATGCTTGCAGAAAGATAGAGTTTGAAATTTATTTCTAAAAGCAAAAGATGAACTGAATAAATTATACAATGACAACTTGAATGGTGTGCAAGATTTAATTTTAAATCCTATAATTATATTTTGGAATATTTTAATATATATATGGAGAATCTTTGATAGAGCACACTTTTTATTGAATTTATATTCTATTCAGAACAGAATTAAAATACTCATGAATAGAGAACATGTATTGTAGAATTTGGCTTATAAAAATAGTTGACATCGTAGGATACAAGATCAATATAAAACCAGCATACTTGCAATGAAATTCTGAAAATGTACTTAAAGAAACAATTTCTTTATAATAGAATCAAAAAGAATAAAATACTTAGGTATAACTTTAAAAAAAGAAGTACAAGATTGATACAGAGAGTCTCAAAACATTGTTAGAAGAAATTGAAGATTTAAATAAAAAGAAGGATAACACGTTTATAAATCAGAAGACTTGTTGTTGAGAACCTATATTCTTTCAATTAATCTATAGATTCAGTGCAATCTCTTTCAAAATCTCAGTTGCCTTTCTTGCCAAATTGGTAATCTCCTCCTAAAGCTTACATAAAAATGCAAGGGACTCACAATAGCCAAATAATTCTGGAAAAGAATGAAAGAACGAAATTGAAGGAGTCACATCTTTTTTTTTTTTTTTTGCACAATATCTCGCTGTTATCACCCAGGCTGGAGTGCAGTGGCACCATCTTGGCTCACTGCAACCTCTGCCTCCTGGGTTCAAACAATTGTCCTGCCTCGGCCTCTCGAGTAGCTGGGATTACAGGCATGTGCCACCAAACCCCACTAATTTTTGTATTTTTAGTAGAGATGGAGTTTCCCCATGTTGGCCAGGCTGGTCTTAAACTCCTGGCCTCAAGTGATCCACCTGCGTCGGACTCCCATAGTGCTGAGATAACAGGCGTGAACCACCAAGTCCGGCCATAACTTCACTTCTATGAGGTATCTAAAGTAGTCAGACTCATAGAATTAGAGAGTAAAACGGTGATTACCAGGGAATCGGGGAAGGGAAAATTGGGAGTTGTTCAATGACTACAGAATTTCATTCATACAAGATGAGACATTTCTGGAGTTCTGCTGTACAACTTTGTGCTTATGATTAACAATATGATACACTTAAAAATCTGTTAAAAGGGTAAATCTCACGTTATGTCTTTTTGACCATGACCACCACACACACACACACACACACACACACACACAAACCACTAAAAAAACCACAACAAAAAATAAGGTAACCTGACACAAAGTTGCACCAAATCAATAGCCAAAGTTGCTGTAGTTTCATCTTCACCTTCACAACGTTTCCCTTAGCCAAAAATGAACTATTTTGTCTCTGAGTTTAAAGCATCCATCAAACAATCACAAGGCAGAGCCATCAGAAACCTATACCTGATTTTTTTTTTTTTTTTTTTTTTTTGAGATGGAGTCTCGCTCTGTCACCCAGGCTGGAGTGCAGTGGCGCGATCTCGGCTCACTGCAAGCTCCGCCTCCCGGGTTCACGCCATTCTCCTGCCTCAGCCTCCCGAGTAGCTGGGACTACAGGCGCCCGCCACTACGCCCGGCTAACTTTTTGTATTTTTAGTAGAGACGGGGTTTCACCTTGGTCTCGATCTCCTGACCTCGTGATCCGCCCGCCTCGGCCTCCCAAAGTGCTGGGATTACAGGCGTGAGCCACCGCGCCCGGCTTACCTGATTTTCATGACAAATACAGGAGTGCTGTATTAGCGAGTGGAGCCACTCCTGTATATCTATGCACATACACTTCAACACAAATTGGAATACAGTGGAAACTGTCCCCTGTTAGCAAAGCCACTCCAAAGGAATGGAAAAATCAACAATTAGCTGATGTAATAATACTGAATTGTCTCAAAACCAACTCATGGTTGATGCCAAATAAAAACACTGTGTTCTTATTAAAATATGACATTATTGAACAAATAAAGTACATTTGAAACCTTAAAAAATAAAAAGAAATTGTTTGGCAATTTAAAAAAAAAAACACTTAACTTTGAATCAAAAACTGAGTTTTGCCGGGCGCAGTGGCTCATGCCTGTAATCCCGATACGTTGTGGGGCTGAGGCAGGTGGATCACGAGGTCAGGAGATCAAGACCAGCCTTGTCAACATAGTGAAACCCCGTCTCTACTAAAACTACAAAAATCAGCCCAGCGTGGTGGCTTGCACCTGCAGTCCCAGCTACTCAGGAGGCTAAGGCAAGAGAATTGCTTCAACCTGGGAGGCAGAGGTTGCAGTGAGCCAAGATCGTGCCACTGCACTCCAGCCTGGGCGACAAAGAGAGACTCCATCTCAAAAACAAACAAACAAAACACAAACAAACAAACTGAGTTTTAGAAATCTTTTTGCCACTATCTGACTATGTGACTCTTGTCAAGTAATTCCATCTCTCTAAATCCGGTTAACCATCCCTTCTCCCCAAGGTAGAATTAGTCAACAACTTTACATTTGATCCACATCCACAATTCCTTAGCATGTTTTTGGTCACATTGGTATGATTCTAGTAAATTTGAGGGAAAAGTATAAACTAGAATTTAAAAGGCCTCTTCTTGGAATTCGCTTTAGGAAATGTCAGCGTTTTCTCAAAACAGACAAAATGCCTCTTGGGTTTATTCCATGGAATCAAACACGATTTATGTATTTAAGTCACAGCTAAAACTAGAATCACAAAATTCACTCTACTGAAATTGTAAGCAAGACCCAAAATCAGAAGCAAGAATCAGACATTAAGCAGAAACATAATTTAGACTGACCAAATAGTTGTCCAAGGATTCTGACTCTTGATTTCTTATTGGGGTTCAAAGCAGAGATCAAGTCAGAGAATAAAGTGAGATGGAAGAACTTCACTAATTAATGGTGCAAGAACAGACACGAGTCTGGGCTTTCTCAATTTGATACGAATTCTGTGAGAATATAGGGGTTGAGTCAATGAAGGACCAGGCATACTGGTTGATGTGTGTCCATACGTAGATAAACCTTACAAGCAGGGCCCTATTCATGACATTTTCATTTAAGCTACACTAGGGCAGGAGTTCTGGTTTTTGATGTTGTTTTTCCCCTACTATATTCCTAGCTCTTAGATTAGTACCTGGGCTCTTATTGGTGTTCAATAAATATTGGCCGAAGAAATGAATAGATAACTTGCAAATATGGTTTGAATATTGGTCCTTGTGCTTAATAGATGTGCTCCTCTGATTAACTGCTTAATCTCTGAAGCCTTCATTCCGATATCCTTGAAAGGAGAATAATCTACCCCTCAGACACATATAAGGTTTAAATTACCAACCTAAGTACCTAGCAGGGTGCCTGGTACATAGGAGACATTACATAAAAACTGATTTATTTGCTTTTTTCTCCCTCAATTCATTACTTTAACTACTGTAATTATTTAAAGCAATATTATTATACTTTAAAAATATAATGACCACCCTTTTTTATGTTATTTTGCTGAGAGCAGTGAACAATTCTCCCAATTCTGTCTCAGTTAAATGAACTTATGTGAGAAATTTTAATATATTTATTTATTTACTTATTTAAGGAAAGACCAAATATAGTATTTCCAGATACATATTCTTTTCTGCTTAATTCTTTAGCATTTTCTTTTAATCCTTTGAATTAGCTCTAAAATCCCTCTTCGGGGTAAATCATTACTACACCTAATTTAAGATACCCCATGGCCTCCTCTAGCCAGTAGTGTAAGCACAGGATTCTAGAGTTCTCATTAGCTTCTCAAGTGAATCTGAAATTATCTATATATACATATCTGTATGTGACCTACAAAGTTATCATTGTCAGTGGCAACCATAACTGAATGTAGGATTACTGACCATTATTTTTTCTGTGTGGCAACTACCACCATGTAAATGTGTACTTATAATGAAATACCATACATGAAAACCTCTTAAACAATGATAAATTCACAGCTGTGTTTCCTCTTGTACATAATTAGGGCCTCAAAAAATAATCTATTTTCAACATGAACAGGATTCTCTTTGCAAGAAAAAACAGATGGAGCCAAGAAGGTAATTAAGAATAGTGTGATTCGGCAATGATCATCTCAACACACATTATAAAGAACTGATGAAAATATTTCCCAGTTTCAGATGGAAACTAAAACAGCCATGTGTAGCACATTAAAATGTTAAACCTCCACATTTTCCACCAAAAATTTGTTTTGCACCATATTGTAAAATTTTTAAAAATGCTCCTTGAGCCATTAGTAAATGTACCATAAGAATAGCTATCCTAAATACAAGTATGACCCTTGTGACAATTATGGTTTTGACTGCCCAGTAACTGTACTGGGTACAATTGCCTCCGCAACTTAGGTTATAACAAGAGCCTCCTCCCTTCACTGAAGAGGTGAATGTGTGCCTGGGTTATGCACTGCATCTTTATCTTTTCCTGCAATGACTTTCTTCAGGTTTGGTTGCTAAACAAGTTGGACAAATCAGGTCATCCCTGTCCTTTTCCTAAGGTAGAGCAAGGTAGAGCCAGGTAGAGCCCTTTTCCTTCTTCAGACATAAATGTGACACCAGAGCTTCTGGCTGTCATGTTCCCATCTTATAAAATGGCATAAATGAAAGACAAAAATGTAGAGAATCTTGGAAGTCAGTTTCTATGATCAAGTCCTGAGTTTTCTTGGTTGCTATGTTCTGGAAGTTTTCCCTTCAACTGTATAAGCTGTTCCAGCATCATTCAGTATCATTCCAATAAATTCTCCATTTTTGCTGAAACTAGTTTGAGTTGGATTTTATAACAGCGCTTACTAAAAAGTGTACACACAGAACTTCTACAGCTGTGCAAATCCCAAAGACTCTAAAACTGGTTCATAGCACCACTTACCCTCGAATTAATGAGTCATTTTGTATTTATTGGCTTGAAAATGAAAGCATGGTTGCTTTCTGTATTAGTGCACAGAAGAAAAATAGATCACGCTTTGTTTTGCCAGTCAAATGAAGAAAATTGGTTTGAAATGTTTTTCCCATAGAGGAGATTAGTTGAAATTTATCATGCATTACGGGAAATGGAACTAGAAATAACTCAAATTGATGTCATCTTCATGTATTTTTCATTGCTGTTTGCATTTCTCTGGGTGTGTTAAGAAAAGAGAATAGTCTACTCTTTCAAACTACAACAAAATGCTTATATATTTTTGTTTTAATATATAATCCCCTGCTTTCTTCTGAAGTGAGTTGATCCTGGCTAGGAAGCGTTGCTTGCTGAACTGGATGATAAGTGGGAGAATACAAAAGAAGAGTAGCTAAAGAAAGCTAACACAAGAGCATATCTGTAATCAAGAAATGGCTGTAAGCAGGAAAGGAGGAGGCTGGGAGGCAGTAGGAAAGATATGGTTGAAGTGGATTTTGGCTAAAGAAGAATTCCTGGAGGAGGTTGGAAATGTTTAATGGGAATTTTGAGCAAGTATTGTTAAGGTACCACATTGCACCTTTTTTCTTCAGTCTACCCACAACGTCCTCTAGTAAAATCCATACTTCATGCTAACTAATGCTTTCTGGAATTGGATTTGCTTTGCAGGCTGTGACAGAGTATTATTCCTTGATTTAATGTTACCAAGATCATAAAAGCAAAACCAAAAACAATTCAGAGGTTTTCTATGTGGACCTCATGACATTTGTTTTCAATTATAAATAACCATTGTTTTTCATAATGCATTATTGATTGCAATGGGTCTTATAAGAAATTTGGCATGTCCATCTTAAACCCCAAATTTTGGAACTGTTTGCATTGTGTTGTTTATTTTTGAAAAGGAGAAATGAAGTGACAGTCCTCAGGTACTTTGAAGTTGAAACGAAACATACTGAAGGTACCATCTACAATCCTTAAGTGAGGAATAATCTATGGAGGATTTTACCTTAGAGACTTTGTCAAATGCTGCACTTCTTATAGATACCAGTTTAAATGGTCTTCGAAGTAAAATGTGTTTAATTGCACACTGTTGGTAGAAATAGTTCATGCAATTTGTAAGCAAACAGGATCAGCATTATAAAGATTTTTTATTTTTTCTTCTATCTCCTATGGAACTCAGAATACATTCCCACATGTACTCTTTCCTTGGCATGAGTTCTAAACCATCTCCAGCACAAAGCGGTCTGTAAAGTTTCAAGGAACAATTATATAGCCATACCCTATAGGTCAGGGTTCCCAGTGCCCAGGCGATGGACTGGTACTGGTCCGTGGCCTGTTAGGAATTGAACCGCATAGCAAGAGGTGAGCGGCGAGTGAATGAGTGAAGCTTCATCTGTATTTACAGATGTTCCCCATCGCTCACATTACCACCTGAGCTCCACCTCAGATCAGCGGTGGCATTAGATTCTCACAGGAGCACAAACCCTATTGTGAACTGCACACACGAGGGATCTAGGTTTTGTGCTCCTGTTGAGAATCTAATGCCTGATGATCTGCCACTGTTTCCCATCAGCCCCAGATGGGACTGTCAAGTTGCAGGAAAATAAGCTCAGGTCTCCCACTGATTCTACATTATGGTGAGTTGTGTAATTATTTCATTATATATTATAATGTAATAATAATATAAATAAAGTGCATGATAAATGTAATGTGTTTGAATCATCCTGAAACCATCCCCCTGCCCCAACTCCAGTCTGTGGAAAAATTGTCTTCCACGAAACTGGTCCCTGGTGCCAAAAAGGTTGGGGACCACTGCTATAGATGATGAATGGTTTAACTGTTGTGACACTTGAAAATTTCACTCAGAATTAGGATCCAGGTCTAAGAATTTATGATAAGATTCTTGGTCTTTGCTACAAATCCTCCTCTTTCCTATTTTTATCTCTCTTCTTTATCTCTTTTTTTATAAACTGGAGAAAATAAAGAATGAAACCAAGGCTCCCAGAGGATAGAATAACTTGATTACCATTGTAAATTCATATATTAGGAATACTTTTAATATTACTTGAGTAAATAAATGTGTTAGTGATTCACTAATGGTGACCCCAAGAGTTAACCTCCATGCTACTCAAAAAGGATCCATACAGATGAAAAGAAAGAGGCTCCTAATTTACATCATAGAATGAGTTCTGGTCAAAAAGCTCTAGATAGGGTTAATTTCTCTTTGGAAAATCACATTAGATCACTTTCTTTGAGAAGTTTAAAGTATCAGCATTTGATTTTCTCTTTTCTCGCTTATTTAACACCATGAGAATATGCCATAACTTGTTCTATGAAAGTACTAGATTCTAAGTTACAGTAAATATTTTGAATGTTGTGCTTTCTGTGCATTATATTTATAGGATATGTATATCCTTGGCCCAAATAATTCAATCCTGGAAGCAATCTAGATTTTAATACATTTTATTAAAATTGTGGAATTGTGGAAACAGCTGGAAGCTCTCAAAATTCAATAGACAATAATATTTCTACAAGTGCTTCCTACTGCTTATAGGCTTGGCTTTAACTAGCTACTTTGTTGTAAGTATCATGCTGTTGTCATAGCAACTTTGGAGAAGGTCATGATATATGGGAAACTGAGTTGGTGATGACATAAAGACATAGTCTAATAATGACTGCAGTAATTCCTCCTGGGAAAACAATGTCAAAGATCAAGGAGTTGTGATAATTCTTCAGAAATTCCATAGAGAAGGCTTGCTTGGGGCTTAATATTTTCAATCTAAAACTGAATATATCTGAACACAGATTCCTTTCCTTCACTCCATTACCTACAACTTTGTCTTAAAGAACGATACTTCCGAGGCTGGTGTATGAATGACATAAACTGAATTCCTGTACTTTCAAAAATAATATTCTTAGTTTTCTTCTAAATGTGGAGCCAATACATATCTTTACTTTTCTTCTTTATAGTCACTGATCTAGAAAAAACCCACAGTTTTCATTTGTAACAAAAATCTCCACTGAAACAATCATCTTACACGTAGCACATGAGTACTGAGCACAGAGTTCTTTTCAAGGAATCTTGATGACTTAAGAAATTGACTATCCTTTAATTTTTTTTCTGATTTCTTAATGTGGGGACATGAATGTGAATATCATTCTAAGCTTGAAAACTAAAACATGACAATTTCATTTGGAAATTATATCTAAAGTTTCTGTTGTGATTCTTAACAAGGATAAAATCTCCCAACTGAGATATATTCCTTTAAAGTTAAAACAACATCTATTTGTCTCTAACTGAATATTTCTAGTGATCCATACTGATAAAAAAAATGATTACTTTGGGAGAGTAATTAAAATAGTTGGAAATTACCCAAATGCTTCAATATTTATATACATTATAACAGGCCAAGGAACAACTTTTCATCTTTGTTACCAAAATCCAACAAAGGCTACTCTGAGAGAAGCAGTTTTGTCTATAAGAAAGAACATGTCAACATGGGTTTAATCAGAGCTTGCCACTTAGTAAACACTTGTCCTTTTGTAAGTTATATATACCTTCTGAGTCTGTTTCCTCAAGTATGAAATATAAATGAATCCTATGTTGCAGGACTATGGAAGGAGAGAAAATATATGTAAGATATCTTGAGCAAAATAATGAAGGCTAGCAAACAGAAGAAGCATAGTTCATGATCACTATTGAAAAGTTTCATTAACTACTTATTGATGTTCCGTTTGGTAATTATCTAACTGAGAGAAATAACTAATGGATTTTCTAATGAAGGAAAAGTAAATGAATATGTCTCACCCCCAGGCAACATCAGTGGCAAAGGCTGCCAAAGATATTTCTCCAAAATCCACAGAGAAGGAATCACACATTACCAATGTTTAGTACTATGTTTCCTTTTTTTAAAAAAAAGTATCTTATTCCAAAACTCAAATGAGTATATATTGTCAATTAAAAAATTAAAACCCAATTCTTACAAAAGAAAAAAATGAGCTATCTTTAACAGAAAGCTATGTAAAGGAAGCCAGGAATCCAATTGAAGAAAACAGTCCTAAATCCCAAGAAGACAGCTGTGTAGCAGGCATAGCTGTGATACAGACAGGAGCCAGGGAAATACTGGGTAGAAGAGGGCAGTTTCCTGGCAAAGGCCCCACCCTCAAGACTAGATACCTGTGCCCCTAAATGGGCAGAGGCATTCCTGTTCTCACACCCAAAAAGTTGCCTTTTGGCCTGCCACACCCCTCTTATACTGTACCCATATAAACCCCATACCCAGGCTCCAGGAGATGAGAAGACAAGCAGACAAGGAGACAAGCAGATGAATGGCAGAACGACCCTGCAGAGAAAGAGAGAAGAGGAGAAGCGTCTGAACGAGCAGAGTTCGGCTGAGGGTGGTGGGAGAGGAGTTTGGCCACTGGACAGCCAACTCCAGGGAAAGATCATCTTTCCACTCCATCCCCCTACCAGCTCCCCATCCATCCCACAGAGAGCCACCTCCATCACTCAATAAAATCCCCACATTTATCCTTCAAGGTTGTGTGTGACTCAATTCTTCTGGGATGCTGGACAAGAGCCTGGAATACAGAAAGCTGTCACACTGGCCCTCTGCCCTGGCAAAAAGGCAGAGGGTCCACTGAGCTGGTTAACACTTAAGCCGTCTGCAGATGGCAAAGCTAAAAGAGCATACTGTAACACATGCCATATGTACTTGGGTTTTGGGAGTTGCAGGCACCTACCCCTAGACCCTACCATGGCGCCAGAGCCCCAGAACGCTTGCCCCAGCTCCTGCACCTGCCTGTTTGCATGCTCCCCCTCTAGTAAGGGTTTTGAGTGCTTGGTGGCCAAACACATAAACCATGCCCCAGTTGCACGTCCTGCAAGGGGGGGTCAGGGAACTCTCCCGTCTCAGTGGCACCACTGATTCAGATTGGTTTGGGATGTTAAGTAACTCAGGGAAGTTATTCTCCAACAAAAAATATAAAGTGCAATAAAAAATATAATTTATAGCATAGAAATATTTGATGACATATACAATTTGAGCAAATAGAAATTCGTCCATCAGGAGCAGACTAAACCTTTGCAATAAAGTTGTAGTTCACACACAAGGCAAACAAAAATATGACTCAAGCTTGGGTATAGGAGAGGAGAATCTACTTGACCTTACTTAGGAACTAAGCCAGTAGCAAAGGTAGTATAGACAAGGGAATATAGTGCTACTTAAGCTGGTGGATAATATTTACATAGTCATAATACTGTAATGAAAATGGTGTTTACAAGTTGTCAGCTTTTCAAGTCAACCAATGGATAAAAGATGAAAGTTTCTATTATGGGATCAGAACATAATGTAAATGTCAATAATTTTTCAAACAAAATACCAAAATTATAGCTATAAGAAAGAAGCAGTTGGAAGGAAACAGAGGAGGGAGTGAAAAAAAACAAGGACAAGTGTACTATATTTATATCCTCTCATAGAACAGAGAATCAAGTATAGACTGCAGTAAACAGAGCAGGAAGTAGAAGTACGTTACTTAAAGTTAACAAAGCAGCCAGGTGACTTTGGGAAACAGAGGTAGGAGAATCCCTTGAGACTGGGAGTTTGAGAACAGCCTGGGCAACATAGCAAGATCTTGTCTCTACAGAAATTTACCTCCGTGTGGTCTCACAGTGACACAAATTAAAAAAAGTATTTATAATTATGGATGTTATTACTAGAAACTTACAATAAATGCCATTTTAAAATGTTGGCTGTGGGGATGGAAATGGAGATAGAGGAAGAGTGGTCAGGAAACTATAATTTCTTCCCAAAAGGACTCTGAACTATTCAATTTTCACAATGTATATACCTTTTATATATTTTTGTAGATGGAGTCTCACTTTGTCACCCAGGTTGGAGTGCAGAGACATGATCTCAGTCGTTGCGACCTCCGCCTCCCAGGTTAAAGTGATTCTCCTGCCTCAGCCTCCCCAGCAGCTGCGATTATAGGCACCCACTACAACACCATGCTAATTTTTATATTTTTAGTAGAGATGCGGGTTCCACCACGTTGGCCAGGCTGGTCTTGAACTCCTGACTTCAGGTGATCCACCCGCCTCGGCCTCCCAAAGTGCTGGGATTACAAGTGTGAGCCACTGTGCCCAGCTATATCTTTATTTTTTAATTCAAGGCTATAAAGTTAAAATCATAAATGTGTTTTTAACTTTAAAAAATTTCTGATGTACACATAGATTTTTAAGGTATATTTTTTATCAGAGATCAACTCCATATTGATTAGTTTCAAAAGGCTTCTCATTAGGTAGAACTTAATTTGATCTTAAGTGCTTGAGCTCCCAAAACACTGGCAGAGATTACAGGCATGAGCCACCGTGCCGGGCAAGAGGGCATAATATTAGTCATCATCAGAGTCCATTTTTTTTTCATTAGAGCCCTTTAAAGCAGTGGTTCCCAACAATTTTGGCCCCGGGACCAGTTTTGTGGATGGGGAGGGGTGGGGGATTGTTTTGGGATAAAACTGTTCCACTTCAGATCATCAGGTATTAGTTAGATTCTCACAACCTAGATCCCTCACATGCGCAGTTCACAATAGGGTTCGCACTCCTTCCTATGAGAATCTAATGCTGCCATTGATCTGACAGGAAGTGGAGCTCAGGCAGTAATGTGAGTGATGGAGAGTGGCTGTAAATACAGATGAAGCTTCGTTTGCTTGTTCGCTGCTCACCTCCTCCTGTGCCACCCGGTTCCTAACAGGCCATAGACTGGTACTGCTCTACAGCCCAGGGTTTGGAGGACCCCTGCTTTAGTAGAAATCAGTTCCTTCATAGGGTGAGATTTTGGCCAATCTACTACCAACAAAACTTTAAAAAGTGACAGTGTCAGAAAATTCAAGTAATACATCAAAGAAACAAAACTGAGATGGATGCTTAAGTATACACAAATTCTAGTCTATGACTGTGAGGTCCAAAGTATTTCTATGACAGGTAAAGAAGGAAAGAGAGAAAGTAAATCCACAGGTAGGAATAAAAGTGGATCTTAAATTTGTATTTAACCCGTAATGCTACCATCAAATATTAAATGGGAAATTCATGTCCATATGTGTCACATGATGCATACAATCTAACACTGTAAGTACAATACTAAGGTTTGGAAAATCTGGAAATTTCCCATTAAATGTATTTCTTTTTTTAAATTTTAGCAAAAAGATTTTTGTTTCCTGCACTGGTGTATCAAGTAGTCTTTTTTTTTTTTCTTATTCAGAGTCTGCTGTAGATATATGCAAGTACAAATCTTTCAGTGCAAATTTCCCAAAGAGCTTCTGTGTCCTTAACATGACCAAACACTTTTCATTTATAAGTGAGCACTAACTTGTTGGAAAGGCACCTGGCTGGAAATCAGATGGATTATTTAATCCTGTCAATCACTAGCTGTGTGGATTTGTGTTCATCACTTAATCCTTCTAAGCTGAAGTTCCAACTTTTGAAATAAGTTCAATATCTGTCCTTTCTACCTCCTGAAATTCTTTTCAGGAACAAATGATATGATATTTTCTGATAATCTGGTGATAATTAAATGCTTATGTAGCATACACACACACACACACACACACACACTTTTCCATTGAATAAGGAACAGACCATTTAAGAGAGAAATATAAAAGTATGAATAAATAATTATCTAAAGGACTAGTGTTGATTAAAACAGGCATTTAAGGAATCCACTACAGAAAGTTCAGAACTTGTAGACTTTAGTCATTAGAATATTAAAAAGCACTTTTTGTCATTCAGAGATAACCAAAAACCAGTGTGTATTTCTATGCCATTCCTATGCTCTCCCACCAAGTGTAACAGGAACTGTCCTGTGAAAATAGTCAGAGAGTTAGTAATAGACAGTATTTACTCGCTTCAATTTCCTCTGATCAATGGTAGTCAAAATCTGACAATGGAAATTGTTTCTTGTATAATATTGGACTCTGTGCTAGGAAATGTAAATCTTAATAAGTCTTAAAAACAGAATCCAGTATCTAGTAGCCTAGGCAAGTGCAGTGAACCGTGAACTTAGAATGTAGTCATTGTAACTTCATTTCTTTTCTTGAGTGCTCACTCTAAAAGTTTACACAGGCAAATATAACTTAACATTTTTTATTAAGTGTTTTTACTGACTTCTGAAACATAACCTTTAATTCTGATGACTCCTCCTAAAATATATCCTTTTTTCATGTATTTGGGTTTTAATGTGTATGTTTTACATTTTTTAAAAATATATGATTCCTATTATGCAGTCAATGATTGTTTAGAATTACTCACATTTTCTTTGATTATCATCTCTTCTTGTTACTCACAGCTTCCATATGGGATATTTTCCTTCTGCCCAAAATAAACCTGAATTAAAGGAGAAACTTCTTTGTGTGTGAAGATCTTATTGTGGCAAGCCCTCTTTATTTTTTGTTTTTAAAATATTACCTTACTTTTGAAGTATATGTTATTGGGAATAGAAATCTAGATGACAGTTATTTTTCTCTTAAGTCATTACAATGATTACTTCACAGTATTCTGTTTCCCATTGTTGTCAATGCAAAGCAGTTTCAAGTCTAATAGTAGATACAGTCCTTTGAAGGTAATCTATAGATACATAGATGATAGATAGATGATAGATAGATAGATAGATAGATAGATAGATAGATAGATAGATAGATAGATAGATAATCTATCTATGTATATTCCTTTCTGGTTGCTTTTAAACTTTTCTCTTACTTTTTGTGATTTTCCAGATTAACTGAAAAGTGTCTAAGTATAGATTTTGTAGATTTTTCTTACATTTATCGTGCTTGGGCTAACTAAAATTTCTTAATCTATGGTTTGGTGTCTTTCATAAATTCTGAAAAATTCTCATTCACTATCTTTTCAATGTGTCTTCCCTATGATTCCTCTCCTCCCTTTCTGAAGCACCAGTTAAATGTACGTTAGACCATTCCACTCTCTCCTCCTTATTGCCAACCTCTCTTTCACATTTTCCATTCCACTGTCTCCAGGGTGTAGTCTGGATACTGCCTACAGATCTACAGTACGCTAATTCTGTCTTCAAATGGGTTTCCTATGCTACTAAATGCATCCTCTTTTCTAGAAGTTTTCTTTTTTTTTTGAATTTTCTTAGATTTTTGATTCCCTTCTTTTATGCTTTCAAATATATTAAATATAATTCCAATATCTACAGTTTGGGTCAATTATTCTTTAGTCTTTTTTCTGCTTTTTTGTCACTCACAGGGTTTTATTTCCTTGAATAATCTGTGATTTTTTTGTCTGTTACTTTATGTTTCTTGGATCTCTTTACCTCTAAGAATTTGTTGAGACCTGGTTTAAAGTTGGTTTCTTCAGAGAAGGCATGTATTTCCTTCTGCCAACTGCAGGCTCTACCAATCACAAATTCTAGTTTTAAAAGATATTAACTTTGGGCTTTTTTTTAATCACCCAAGTAGTATGAATTGTGAGCTGCAAATCCAATGGAGAACTTGCAATTCTGCGTCCTCAGAGATATACATTTTCCCTCTTTATTCAGCGCCAAGTTTGAAGATAGGTAATTTTGCTGTAAGTTTCCTGGAGTTTGACATTAAGAGGCCTTTTCTTGTTCACTTTTATACTGAGTGTGTAGCCACTTGAAGTCCTATATTTATACAAAAGAGTTTTGAACACTGATGTTTCACACTAGGTAGGCTTACATCTTTGCTTCATTTCTTTTATGCCCAGCACGTCAGGAAAAATTAAACTCAAGTTCACACAGCTTTAGAAAACACTTCAAGGTGAAAACCAGCTTTCTGACTCTACATACTTTTCTAGGTTTTCACCTTCAGTACACATAATACATGGAACACAAATATATTAAACAGATAAGAGTAGCCTTTAACCAGCACAGTATACATCATTTTATAAATTCCCATTTATATCATATTTCCTGATTTTTAAATTCAGTAAATGAGAATGCATGTTAATACTTTAGCATCTTCTAACATGTTAATACTTGCTACATACTTGTGCATCACACAGTCCTTTATATTATTGTTTTAACCACAGCTTTAAGTCTAAAAACTAAATTTTATTAGAGCATTTGCAGAAATCCTTAAGCATCATTGTAAAATATATTTTGAAAATTATTGATATAATCAGTCAAGTTGTTATTCTGGATACTAGATAATCTGACTGTCCTTTCCAAACAATTACGTCTAAGTTTCATTGTTACTACTGGTGAAATAGTAACATTAATTGCAAGTAACATACTTTGTTCATATTCTGGCTTTGTGAGTTGGGCAATTAACCAGCATGTTCAATTAAAATCATTCTGTTTCACAGATAATGTTGCTTTCCTTTTTTGTGCCAGAATCAATTCTCAGTAAATTTGACAAAAATGTGTCCACAGTTTATTTCTTCCTAAAAGAAGTGCTGTAGTGAATAAGCTAGTTGTAAAGGATATGCTGGATAGTAGAGATATTTAGATGAGTGCTATTTAGAACAGGGGTCCCCAGTTCCTGGGCTGTGGACTGGTACCAGTCCATGGCCTGTTAGGAACTGGGCCACACAGCAGGAGGTGAGCACTGGCAAGTGAGCATTACCACCTGAGCTCCGCCTCCTTTCAGCCCCCAGAGGCAGCAGAGGAGCATGAACCCTATTGTGAACCCTATTGTGAACTGCTCATGCAAGAGGTGGATCTAGCTTGTGTGATCCTTATGAGACGCTAATGCCTGATGATCTGAGATGGAACACTTCCATTCTCAAACCATCGTCCATCCCCCTCAACACCCCCCACCTACCACCCCCCATCCGTGAAAAAATTGTCTTCCACAAAACTGCTCCTTAGTGCCAAAAGGATTGGAGACCACTGGTCTAGAAGACCAAGTGATCTTGACCACCTCGGTGACTTGTTATTGGACTAAACAAAAAGGTGGAATTAAATTAGATCAATAAAGCTTTGGTAATAATGATCCCCTCACTAAATAAAGAAACTGGCATTAAAAATGAGAACTCATTCCATAGGCCTTGGTTCCATCCTCAAAGTGGTCTAGTGACATTTATTGGAGTCACCTGTAGAATCCCACGTAGGCCCTCACAAAAAAATGATATTGAGTGTAAGATAGTCCAAATTTTCCCAATTAGAAGAGCCAGTTAAAAAAAAGTAACATGTGCCACATGAATTAAATAAAATAAACAAATATATACTTACAACATTTATTAATTTAAACAGAATATTTAACATTCTATTAGTTGGTGAGTATCACTTTTTCTACCTTGAAAATAATTTTATCCAAACATGCATCTATATCAATCCTCTTATCATTACCAAATAAACTTTGAGATACCCAACACATTTTCCCGGAATGTATATCTTCATTTCCATCTAAGCTGTTAGAGATAAAGTCATTTGGGAAGTGGTATACGATTTCATTCCTGGAAATTCTATCTTAAGCCACATTTGTCTTTTACATAACTTTAAGACTTTGTTATAAAAATTAGTCTAATGGGCTATTATTTATAATTTCCACAATGTTACTATGTGTAATGACATGGAATGTTTAGAATTATGATGCCTTACATCCAGGAATAATTGCTGACTGTATGCCAATATTTTTGCTTCTGTTTCTGTAGATTTTATCTGGTGATCTCTGAGAGCAAGCATTGATTGAGGTTATTTTTAGGATACCATATTTTCCTCCCATAGTACTTTACTTCTCAAAATATTTAAAACAGTGCCTATAATAAGAAACTTTATAAAGAATTAAATATAATACAAGCATTTTCTGAGTGTTGATGCCAAAAAAAACACTTATATTTGGATATATATAAGTAATTTACTTTACAATAAAAATTATTATGAATATATGTTCCCTGACAATATATAAATTTGTATTTTTACATCTGGTCAAAACAGTGTTAAATACCTAAACTGACTATTTTTTTTCCCTCTACCAAACTGAATTCTAAATAGCCTTTGGAATTCAGTTCTAGTTCTGCGCTCCTTCATAAATACTCCTTATTTCAGCCTATACTGATCTCTTTCTTCTGAAAATGTCTACACTATTTGTGATCTATGTTATGGTTTATAATTTAACAGTATTGTTCTATATCATTCTCCAATTCTTTCATGTTAGTTAACTCCTCTACTTCATTGATTTGAGGACATATACTTCTATTTTATTCTATACCCCACTTATCAGATTATTAACCATAGCATAATTACTCAAGTGATCATTGGTTGTAAACTATATTTAGTAACTTTCACAAATAAATATCTTCTGATTGAGTTTTGTACTGATAGGCAGTGCTCAGAAGAAAAGAGAGTGGTGCCTTTAAACGGTATGGAAGATGGGAAAGGAAGTGTCGGTAGAGGAGGGGAGGGTCCCAGGCTAGGGCTCCACCCCAACAGACCTTGGTGAGGACAGGCATTTCGTGCCGAAATGTTGTATTTCCCAAGACCACCCTGGCCTGCCACACTGCCCCCCGTCCTGTGACTATGAAAACTCAAGAACCGGTCCGGCGCGATGGCTTCTGCCTGTAATCCCAGCACTTTGGGAGGCCAAGGCGGGCAGATCACGAGGTCAGGAGATGGAAACCAACCTGGCTAACATGTGAAACCCCGTCTCTACTAAAAATACAAAAATTAGCCAGACATGGTGGCGGGCGCCTGTAGTCCCAGCTACTTGGGAGGCTGACGCAGGAGAATGGCGTGAACCTGGGAGGCTGAGCTTGCAGTGAGCTGAGATGGCACCACGGCACTCCAGCCTGGGCGACAGAGGGAGACTCCGTCTCAAAACAAACAAACAAACAAACAAACAAACAAACAAAAACCCTGAGACCCTAGCAAGGCAGCAGAGACAAAAGCAGCTGGATGTGGAAAGGAGCACATGGGGGAGGAATGCACCGAAAGGCACCGGCCTGCCGGCAGGCCACTGACCAACAGAATAAGGTGGAGTCTGGCTGGGGCAGTTGAAGGAGCACTCGGGCTGCTGAGTGGCCCAACTCCTGGGGAAAACCATCTCCCTTCTGGGTCCCCAGAGAAGTCTACTAGGTCCCTAGGCTGAGAGCTACTTCCACTCAATAAAACCTTGCACTCATTCTCCAAGCCCAGGTGTGGTCCGATTCTTCCAGTACACCAAGGCAAGAACCCTGGGATTCAGAAAGCCCTCTGTCCTTGCAACAGAGGGGTTTCTGAAAAGGTAGAGGGTCTAATTGAGCTGGTTAACACAAGCCTCCTATAGATGGCAAAACTAAAATAGAGCACCCTGTAACACATGCCCACTGGAACTACAGGAGCTGTAAACAGCCACCCCTAGCCACCGTCATGGGGTTGGAGTCCCACTGTGCTCCCCTAGAGGTTTGAACAGCAGGGCACTGAAGAAGCGAGCCACTCCCCCTGTCTCACACCCTGCGGGGCAACAAGGGAATCTTTCCCATTTCAAAGGCATCCTCAAGTGACTGTACAGATTAATTAAGGCCATCTGGATCTATTCTATAGAAAATCAGATGAGGCTAGAATAAAGTAAACAGAAAACACTCAGACATGAATAAACTCTTGTATTTCAACCATCATAAAAATGGTATAACAAAGTATCAATGGGTGTCTGATCTTTAACATCGAACGAGAAATCACAACACTCTCCCTTCTTCTTATTAAATTAAGGAGGGCAGGAAGGCTTTGTTGCTTGAAGTGCAAAGTTATCAAGTGTCAATTCTTTTCTTCTTTTTTCCCCGGAACAAACAATTGTTTAATATTTTTTTCTCCATGCATTTTAATTGTTGACACAATAATGGATGATTGCAAATATATATTTGATGGCAACAATAATGTTACTAACAGTTCTTTTTTATAACTACAAGACTAGAAATTACTTTTGCATTTAAATAAGATCCCTAAAGTGTTTGAAATAGTCAGCAGTCTGTACGCATAGGAATCACAGAAATATTTCAGATTATTTCAAAATGGCAGATCATTCCATAATTTTTTTTCCTTCCCAAAGAGGGATAGGCCGTAAAGTCTAAGTAATGTCATTGAATCACAGTTAAATCTCTTTCAGCCAAGAAGAAACGTAACTTCTTATTGAGCCATACTATAAACTGCCTCTTAGCAGTATACAAATTCAGCATCTAACAGATCAGGGAAATGCTTGTTTAGAATGATTATATATAATATGGTTTGTCTGTTGCTACCATATACTTTGAAATATTGGTTTACAGGCTAACTCCTCATACAAATTCGGGAAGCTTGTTTCTCTGATGTTTTCATTATTATCACCTTTTTCTGCAGCCTCTGATAATAAGTCATAAGTAAATTAAAAATTTAAATACTTGCTTAATCCAGCTGAATTAAAGAACACATTGGGTTTTAACTCTTTATATTTTTTATTTTTATATAGGCATAGTTTTGTTTATGTATGTTTGTGACTGTGTATAATTATTCTTTTACGGAGAAAATATGATTATCTTTTATAACTTCAAAGGGTTTTTTTAGGGGATAAAATTTCATGAGATGAATCCAAAGCAATATTCATAAGACCTGCATTTAACCACTAAATATCAGCTCAGATCTACATTATGTATTTATTAAAGTCAACATCAAGTTGTATCACGTAACCATTTAATAAATGTGTATGCCTTCCTATAATTTAGCATGTAATGAAAACTTTATTATAACTGAATGACCTAATTGCCACAAATTTCCTATAAGTTCATATTAGGATCACAATTATTTTTATAATATTTATATGCATTTAATTCTAATACTGTAAGCATGTCACATTTATAGTTTATAGTCAGCAAAAATTGGTTTTGTCTTTTCTTTTAATACATTATCCATATCTTTAATAAAATACCAAAATTTAATTCATCAGCAATAATTTCTAAATTGTCAACTCATCACCATAACATCTGTAGTAATGTTTTGTGGGATTTTTGCTGAGACCAGCTCAGTCGGGGAGACCCTAACCCAGCGGCGCTAGAGGAATTAAAGACACACATACAGAGATATAGACGTTTGAAGTGGGAAATCTGGGGTCTCACAGTCTTCAGAGCTGAAAGCCCTGAACAGAGATTTACCCACGTATTTATTAACAGCAAACCAGTCATTAGCATTGTTTCTATAGATATTAAATTAACTAAAATATCCCTTATGGGAAACGAAGGGATGGGCCAAATTAAAGGAATAGGTTGGGCTAGTTAACTGCAGCAGGAGCATGTCCTTAAGGCACAGATCGCTCGTGCTATTGTTTGTGGCTTAAGAATGCCTTTAAGTGGTTTTCTGCCCTGGGCAGGCCAGGTGTTCCTTGCCCTCATTCCCGTAAACCCACAACCTTCCAGCGTGGGCATTAGGGCCACTATGAACATGTTACAGTGCTGCAGAGATTTTGTTTATGGCCAGTTTTGGGGCCAGTTTATGGCCATATTTTGGGGGGCCTGCTCCCAAAAGATTTTATTGTTTGTTTATCTTTTATCATAAGACTTGGCTAAAAAGAATAGTACCCTTTTACTTTTGGTAGTTAAAATTTTACTTCCATACTGCAATGACTAAATCTCTATTGTAAGGCTTCGAGGCAAGATGACCACCCACTCCAAGCATGTGGAGGAAGGACTCAGATGCTGGGGTGAAGGGGGAGTAAGCTGGGAACCCTACATAAGGTTACTGTGCACTGGGACTCATTCCTGATCCCCAACAATGCCTGGGGTAGAGATGAGTTGAACAAGTGATGAATGACCCACTATCACTACAGGCCTCTGGAATCCTGGCAGCTGGAAACCCCACGAACCCCATGGACACTTGAGCTGACAGGGGGAAGCACATCAAAAAGCCAATCCACCACAATCAAATGGGCTTTATTCTTGGGATGCAAAGTTGATTCATCATACACAAATCAATGAATGTTATTCACCACATAAACAGAACTAAAAACAGAAACCACATGATCATCTCAATAGATGCAGAAAAAGCTTTTGATAAAATTCCACATCCCTTCATGGTAAAAATCCTCAACAAACTAGGCACTGAAGAAACATACCTCAAAATAATAAGAGTCATCTATGACAAATCCATAGCCAACATCATACTGAATGGGCAAAAGCTGGAAGCACTCTCCTTGAAAAACGGAATAAAACAAGGATGGCCTCTCTCACCACTCCTAGTCAACACAGTACTGAAAGTCCTAGCCAGAGCAATCAGGTAAGAAAAAGAAATAAAAGGCATCCAAATAAGAAGAGAGAAAGCCAAACTATTCCTCTTTCATAAAATATGATTCTACATGTAGAAAACTCCATAGTCATTCTTAGCAAATTGATAAGAGTTAGTATAATATTGGTTTCAGGCATGTATTCCATGTTTCTTCTTAATTATTTTGAGGTACTTTGCTTTTCATACCTTTATTTAATAGCACTTCCTTATTGAAATGTAAATTATTTCTAATCAAATTATCAGTCAAAGGAACAAACAACGTGATTTTTCCTTCTCTCTAGAATCAGTTATCTAACAGCCTATCAACATGGGGAAAAAACTATGTATAGGCACAAGTCTCAGTGCTGTCCAGGATTCTATGAAAGCAAGAAAATGTGTGTACATGTGTAAGACTTTCACCCATTTGAGGTTTGCTTGTTTTTCCCAGTGCTGGTTTCCTTCTGTTAATGGCAGTCGAGATGGAGCTTTGGGGATATGGGCTTCTTGGAACATTTCCTTTTACTCCAGCTGCTATTTCCCTGGCTTTTGTAATGAGGGAAGCATTAGCTCTGTATCCCTGTCCAATCCGAAGTCTCCAAATGAATGTTGTTTGAAAAAAAAACAGTTGTTACAGAAGGATGATTCAAGGATGGATGTGGTGATGTTAATTGCAATTCTTCAGTAAATGTCCCATGGGGGAAAAGAAAAGAAAGAAAACCCCATAGTCTCTGCCTAAAAGCTCCTTGATCTGACAAACATCTTCAGCAAAGTTTCAGGATACAAAATCAGCATACAAAAATCAGTAGTATTCCTATATTCCAACAACATTCAAGCTGAGAGCCAAATTAAGGATGCATTCCCATTTACGATAACCCCCCCAAAAAATATTATAAAATACCTATGAATGCGGCTAATCAGGGAGGTGAAAGATCTCTACAATGAGATTTACAAAACACTGCACAAAGTAGTCAGAAATGACACCAAAAAATTGAAGAATATTTCATGATTATGGATAGGAAGACTCAATATTGTTTAGATAAACACACTGCCCAATTTACAGACTCAATGCTATTCCTATCAAACTATCAATGACATTCTTAAGAGAATTAGAGAAGTCTATTTTAAAATTCATATGGAACCAAAAAAGAGCCCAAATAGCCAAGGTAATCCTAAGCCAAAAGAACAAAGCTGGAGGCATTACATTACCCAACTTAAAACTATACTACAAGGCTACAGTAACAAAAACAGCATGGTACTGATATGAAACAGACACACAGACCAGTGGAGCAGAACAGACAGGTCAGAAATAATGCTGCACTTCTACAACCATCTGATCCTTGACAAAGTCGACAAAAACAAGCAATAAGGAAATGACTACTTATTCAATAAATGGTGCTGGGATAAATAGTTAACCATCAGAAGAATGAAACTGGACCCTTTCTTTACATAATATAAAAAAATCAACTCAAAATGGATTAAAGACTTAAATGTAAAACCTAAACCTATGAAAATTCTGGAAGATAACCTGGGAAATACCATTCTGAACAGAAGACCTGGAAAAGATTTCATGACGAAGATGCCAAAAGCAATTGCAACAAAATGAAATTTAACAAATGGAACCTAACTAAACTAAAGAGCTTCTGCACAGTAAAAGAAACTATCAACAGAGTAAACAGACAACCTACAGAATAAGAATATATTTACAAACTATGCATTCGACTAAAGTCTAATATTTGGAATCTATAAGAACTTAAACAAATTAACAAGCAAAAAACAAACAACCTTACAAAAAAAAGTAGGCAAAGGACATGAACAGACATTTTCCAAAAGAAGACATACAGGCAGCCAGCAAGTATATGAAAAAATGCTCAACATCACTAATCATTAGAGAAATGCAAATCAAATGCATTTGAAATCCCTTCTTGCATCAGCTAGAATGGATATCATTAAAAAGCCAAAAACTAACAGATGCTGGTGAGGTTGTGGAGAAAGGAGAAGGCTTATACATTGCTGGTGAGGATGTAAATTAGTTCAACCATTGTGGAAAGCAGTGTGGTGATTTCTCAAAGAACTTAAAACAGAAGTACCATTCAACACAGAAATCCCATTATTGGGTATATATTCAAAGCAATATAAATTGTTCTACCATAAAGACACATGTACTCATATGTTCATTGGAGCACTATTCACAATAGCAACATGAAATCAACCCAAATGCCCATCAATAGTAGAATGGATAAAGAAAATGTGGTACATGTACATCATGGAATACGATGCAGCCATAAAAAAGATTAGATCATGTCTTTTGCAGCAATATGGCTGAAGTTGTAGGTTATTATTCTAAGTGAAATAACACAGGAACAGAAAAACAAATACCACATGTTCTCATTTAGAAATGAGAGGTAAACATTGAGTACATACAGACATGAAGAAGGGAACAGACACTAGAACCTGCTTGAGGGTAGAGGAAGGGAGAAGTGTGAGGATCAAAAAACTACCTATTGAATACTATGCTTATTACCTGGGTAACAAAATAATCTATATGCCAAACCCCTGTGATGTGCAATTTACCTATATAACAAACATGTACGGGTACCCCTGAGCCTAAAGTAAAAGTTAAATAAATAAATAAATCTCTATTGTAAATTTTACCCCCTGCATCCAAAAATATTTTTCCTTTCTTGTCTTCACCCTAAAATCAGAGGTTTTGAGCTCGTGGCTGGTTGCTGACAGTGGACATAATCTGTTTTATCTTTTCTCCATCCCATGTTCTATTTTATCATGATCAATTGTTTCACTCATAAATTCAATGAATTTCAAGATAATCATGGTATTATTGTGACCTACACAGGCTAAGGGCATTTCTAAAGGAAACAAAGAAATCATAAGATTACTGTTGTTAAAATTTCATAAAATGAGTTTATTTCCACACACATAATGAAAAATACTAATTTTTCTAGAGTTCTTATAAAATTATTTAGTGCAATTTAACTTACTAGAAATAAAAAATTATACCTAAAAATGATATAGACTGTTATGTGCAAGAAATTTTACATATGAAAATCCAGTATTTGACACATGCAAAGCATGTCAAACATTTTTTTCTACAAAATTTTACAGAAAATTTAATATTCTCAGGATAAAAAATTCTTGCACTATTCCTTGTGATCATGCATTTCAAAATATTGAACAAATGAGAACTCTGATCAGTAGTGCATAAAAGTGAAGGAATTAAGGAAAGTGTTACAAAAGTGACTCTATGTAGTAAGGTCTAAAAAATATAAATTATTGCATAAGTTTTATGAACAACTTTTAAAAGCCATATTTAAGCATTTAAATTACATTTCTTATTTAGTTCCTCTTATGAGTTTTAATTTAGTGCCATGATGTTCACAATATCATTAAAGATTTTTCAGTATCTGAACACTGCCTTGTAGTGCACACTTATTTATGAATATAGATATGGAACATTTTCACAGATTAGTTAAACTTTCTCCTTTACATCTATCTTGCTTTTATAAAAATCAGAGTCAATACAAAGATGTTTCAGGTGATTAAAAAGTTTGTCAGCACACAAAGTCAATAAAAATAAGCAATGGGAAAAGAATTCCCTATTCAATAAATGCTGTGGGGATAACTGGTTGGTGGAAGAATGAAACTGGACCCCTAACTTTCACCAGGTACAAAAACTGGTAATGCAAGAAGGATTAAAGATTTAAATGTAAGATCTCAAACTATAAAAATCCTATAAGATAACCTAGGAAATACAATTTGGACTTCAGCCTTGGCAAAAAATTTATGCCTAAGTCCTCAAAAGCAATTTCAACAAAAACAAAAATTGACAAATGGGACCTAATTAAACAAAAAAGTTCTGTGCAGCAAAAAAAGAAACTATCAATAGAGTAAACAGACGACCTACAGAAAGGGAGAAAATATTTGCAAGCTATGCATCTGACAAAGGCATAATATCCAGAATCTATAAGGAACCTCAACAATTCAACAAACAAAAAACGAACTCCATTAAAAAGTGGGCAAAAGACATGGACAGACACTTCTCAAAAGAAGACATACAAGTGGCCAAAAAATGTATGAAAAATGCTCCACATCACTAATCACATGAGAAATGAAAGTGAAAACCACAGTAAGATGCCCTTTCACAAAAGTCAGACTGGCTATTTTTTAAAAGTCAATGAACAACAGACGCTGGTGAGGCTTCAGAGAAAAGGAAGTGGTTATTCCCTGTTGGTGAGAATATAAATTAGTTCAGCTACCATGAAAGCAGTTTAGAGATTTCTTAAAGAACTTAAAACAGAACTACCATTTGACTAAGCAATCCCATTACTGGGTACATATCCAAAAGAAAATGAATTGTTCTACCAAAATTAGACACATGCATTCATATGTTCATCACAGCAATATTCAGTATTGCAATGACATGGAATCAATGTAGGTGCCCTTCAGTGGTCGATTGGATAAAGAAAATGTGGTACACATACACCATGGAATACTACGGAGTCATTAAAAAGAACAGAATTATGTCCTTTGCAGCAACATGGATGCAGCTGGAGGCCATTATCCTAAGTGAATAAATTCAGGAACAGAAAACCTGCTACCTCATGTTTTCACTTGTAAGTGGGAGCTAAACATTGGATACTCGTGGATATAAGGATGGTAATAATAGACACTGAGGTCCACTAGAGAGTGTAACGGAGGGAGGCAAATATTGAAAAACTACATATTGGGTGCTATGCTCCCTACCCAGGTGACAGAATCATTCATATCCCACACCTCGGCATCCTGCAATATACCCATGTAACAAACATACACATGTAGCCCCTGAATTGAAAATGAAAGTTGATATTATTTTTAAAAAGCATTTTGTATCAATTTAATATATAAAATTGAAATCAATAAAATAATTGTTTCAAAAAAGGTTGTTAATACAAAGAATGGTCAAGTTTAGCAGCATAAAATATGGAAAGGATATGGTCTTTAAAATCAGACAGAGATTCAAACCCAAGCTTCACCATTTTATAGCAGTGCTAATTTGGGAAAATTACCAACTCTGACTTCAGGCCACTCATCTCTGAAATGCTCATCATAGGATTGCTGAATTTAGACAGATAATAAATATATATATGAAAGTGCTGTGCTTAACATGTGGTGGAATTCCATGTAACTACTTCCCTACACTTTTATCAGTGTGTTTGTTGAGCAAATACCACAGCTCCATATCTGGTTAAATCTGAGTATGTAGCTTATATCTGAATTGGGCAATGTCTACCTACAACTTATCAATCTATTGTTTTGACTGTCAGATTCAATCCAAATACCTGTTGACCTTTCGAGAAAAAAGTTGAGGAATGGATACACTGACGGTTAGTGGCTACTCTTGTAATCTTGATATTATGGATTGAATTGTGTTCCCATCCAAAATTCATATGTCAAAATCCTAACCCCGGTATCTCAGAATGTAACTCGATTTGAATATAGGTTAAAGGAGTATGAAGTTAAAATGAAGTCATTATAGTAGGCCCAAATTCAGTAGGACTGGTGTTTCCATAAGAAGAGAAAATTTGGACACAGACACATATAGAGGGAAGACAATGGTAAGATACAAAGAGGAAATTGTCATCTGTAAATGAAAGAGGGATGGGCCCTAAAAAAATCAACCCTGCTGAGAGTTTGATCTTGGACTTTGTAGGCTTCAGAATTGTGAGAAAATTAATTTCCATTTTTCAAACCACCCAGTCTCTCATACTTTGTTGTGGCAACCCTAGAAAAGTAATACATGTGGGTGGATCATGTCAAGATGGCCGAATAGGAACAGCTCTGGTCTGCAGCTCCCAGCGGGATCGAGGCAGAAGACAGGTAATTTCTGCATTTCCAACTGAGGTACCTGGTTCATCTCATTGGGACTGGTTGGAGAGTGGGTGCAGCCCATGGAGGGTGAGTCAAAGCAGGGCGGGGCCTCCTCTTGCCTGGGAAGTGCAAGGAGTCGGGGGATTTCCCTTTCCTAGCCAAGGGAAGCCATGACAGATGGTACCTGGAAAATCAGGATGCTCCTGCCCAAATACTGTGCTTTTCCAATGGTCTTAGCAAACAGCACACCAGGAGATTTTATCCTGTGCCTGGCTTGGCAGGTCCCATGCCCACGGAGCCTTGCTGACTGCTAGTGTAGCAGTCTGAGATCGAACTGCAAGGTGGCAGCATGGGCTGTGGGAGGGGAGTCTGCCATTGCTGAGGCTTAAGTAGGTAAACAAAGTGGCAGTGAAGCTCAAACGGGGTGGAGCTCACTGCAGCTCAATGAGGCCTGCCTACCTCTGTAGATTCTACTTCTGGGGGCAGGGTATAGCTGAACAAAAGGCAGCAGAAACTTCTGCAGACTTAAACGTCCCTGTCTGACAGCTCTGAAGAGAGCAGTGGTCCTCCATGCATGGAGTTTGAGCTCTGAGAACGGTCAGACTGCCTCCTCAAGTGGGTCCCTGACCCCTGTGTAGCCTAACTGGGGGATACCTGCCAGTAGGGGCCAACTGACACCTCATACAGCCAGTGCACCTCTGAGACGAAGCTTCCAGAGGAAGGATTAGGCAGCAATATTTGCTGTTCTGCAGCCTCCACTGGTGATATCCAGGCAAAAAGGGTCTGGAGTGGACCTCCAGCAAACTCCAACAGACCTACAGCTGAGGGTCCTGAGTGTTACAAGGAAAACTAACAAACAGAAAGGAATAGCATCAACATCAACAAAAAGGACATCCACACCAAAACCCCATCTGTAGGTAACCAACATCAAAGACCAAAGGTAGATAAAGCCACAAAGATGAGGAGAAACCAGAGCAGAAAAGCTGAAAATTCTAAAAACCAGAGCGCCTCTTCTCCTCCAAAGGATCGCAGCTCATTGCCAGCAATGAAACAAAGCTGGATGGAAAATGACTTTGATGAGTTGACAGAAGTAGGCTTCAGAAGGCTGGTAATAACAAATTCTCCTAGCTAAAGGAGGATGTTCAAACCCATCGCAAGGAAGCTAAAAACCTTGAAAAAAGATTAGATGAATGGCGAACTAGAATAAACAGCGTAGAGAAGACATTAAATGACCTGATGGAGCTGAAAACCATGGCATGAGAACTATGTGATGCATGCACAAGCTTCAGTAGCCGATTCAATCAAGTGGAAGTAAGGGTATCAGTAATAGAAGATCAAATGAATGAAATGAAGTGAGAAGAGAAGTTTAGAGAAAAAAGAGTAAAAAGAAATGAACAAAGCCTCCAAGAAATATGGGATTATGTGAAAAGACCAAATCTACATTAGATTGGTGTACCTGAAAGTGATGGGGAGAATGGAACCAAGTTGGAAAACACCCTTCAGGACATTATCCAGGAGAACTTCCCCAACCTAGTGAGACAGGCCAACATTCAAAGTCAAGAAATACAGAGAACACCACAAAGATACTCCTTGAGAAGAGCAACCACAAGACACATGATTGTCAGATTCACCCAGATTGAAATGAAGGAAAAAATGTTAAGGGCAGCCAGAGAGAAAGGTCGGGTTGCTCACAAAGGGAAGCCCATCAGACTAACAGCAGATCCCTCGGCAGAAACTCTGCAAGCCAGAAGAGAGTGGGGGCCAATATTCAACATTCTTAAAGAAAAGAATTTTCAACTCACAATTTCATATCCAGCCAAACTAAGCTTCATAAGTGAAGGAGAAATAAAATCCTTTACAAACAAGCAGATGCTGAGAGATTTTGTTACCACCAGACCTGCCTTACAAGAGCTCCTGAAGGAAGTGCTAAACATGGAAAGGAACAACCGGTACCACCCACTGCAAAAACATGCCAAATTGTAAAGACCATTGATGCTAAGAAGAAACTGCATCAACTAAAGAGCAAAATAACCAGCTAACATCATAATGACAGGATCAAATTCACACATAACAGTATTAACTTTAAATGTAAATGGGCTAAATGTGCCAATTAAAAGATTCAGACTGGCAAATTGGGTAAAGAGTCAAGACCCATCAGTGTGCTGTATTCAGAAGACCCATCTCACATTCAGAGACACACATAGGCTCAAAATAAAAGGATGGAGGAAGATCTACCAAGCAAATGGAAAACAAAAAAAAGCAGGGGTTGCAATACTAGTCTCTGATAAAACAGACTTTAAACAAACAAAGATCAAAAGAGACAAAGAAGGCCATTACATAATGGTAAAGGGATCAATTCAACAAGAAGCGCTAACTATCCTAAATATATATGCACCCAATACAGGAGCACCCAGATTCATAAGGCAAGTCCTTAGAGACCTACAAAGAGACTTAGACTCCCACACAATATTAATGGGAGACTTTAACACCCCACTGTCAATATTAGACAGATCAATGAGACAGAAGGTTAGGAAGGATATCCAGGAATTGAACCCAGCTCTGCTTCAAGAAGACCTAATAGACATCTACAGAACTCTCCACCCCAAATCAACAGAATATACATTCTTCCCAGCACCACATCACACTTATTCCAAAATTGACCACATAGTTGGAAGTAAAGCTCTCCTCAGCAAATGTAAAAGAACAGAAATCACAACAAACTGTCTCTCAGACCACAGTGTAATCAAATTAGAACTCAGGATTAAGAAACTCACTCAAAACTGCACAACTACATGAACACTGAACAACCCGCTCCTGAATGACTACTGGGTAAATAATGAAATGAAGGCAGAAATAAAGATGTTCTTTGAAACCATTGAGAACAAAGACACAACATATCAGAATCTCTGGGACACATTTAAAGCAGTGTGTAGAGGGAAATTTATAGCACTAAATGCCCAAAAGAGAAAGCAGGAAAGATCTAAAATTGATACCCTAACATCACAATTAAAAGAACTAGAGAAGCAAGAGCAATCAAATTGAAAACTTAGCAGCAGTCAAGAAATAACTAAGATCAGAGCAGAACTAAAGGAAATAGAGACACAAAAAACCCTTCAAAAAATCAATGAATCCAGGGGCTGGTTTTTTGAAAGGATCAACAAAATAGATGGACCACTGGCAAGACTAATAAAGAAGAAAAGAGAGAAGAATCGAATAGATGCAATAAAAAATGATAAAGGGGATATCACCACCGATCCCACAGAAATACAAACTACCATCAGAGAATACTATAAACACCTCTGTGAAATAAACTAGAAAATCTAGAAGAAATGGATAAATTCCTGGACACATACACCCTCCCAAAACTAAACCAGGAAGAAGTTGAATCTCTGAATAGACCAATAACAGAGTCTGAAGTTGAGGCAATAATTAACAGCCTACCAAGCAAAAAAAGTCCAGGACTAGATGGATTCACAGTCAAATTCTACCAGAGGTACAAAGAGGAGCTGGTACCATTCCTTCTGAAACTATTCCAATCAATAGAAAAAGAGGGAACCCTCCCTAACTCATTTTATGAGGTCAGCATCATCTTGATACCAAAGCCTGGCAGAAACACAACAAAAAAAGAGAATTTTAGACCAATATCCCTAATGAACATCGATGCAAAAATCCTCAGTAAAATACTGGCAAACTGAATCCAGCAGAACATCAAAAAGCTTATCTACCACGATCAAGTGGGCTTCATCCCTGTGATGCAAGGCTGGTTCAACATACACAAATCAATAAATGTAATCCATCATATAAGACGAAATCAAAGACAAAAACCACTTGATTATCTCGATAGATGCAGAAAAGGCCTTCGACAAAATTCAACAGCCCTTCATGCTAAAATCTCTCAAGAAACTAGGTATTGATGGGATGTATCTCTAAATAATAAGAGCTATGTATGACAAACCCACAGCCAATATCATACAGAATGGGTAAAAACTGGAAGCATTCCCTTTGAAAACTGGCACAAGACAGAGATGCCCTCTCTCACCACTCCTATTCAACATAGTGTTGGAAGTTCTGTCCAGGGCAATCAGGCAGGAGAAAGAAATAAAGGGTATTCAGTTAGGAAAAGAGGAAGTCAAATTGTCCCTGTTTGCAGATGACATGATTGTATATTGAGAAAACCCCATCATCTCAGCCTCAAATCTCATTAAGTTGATAAGCAACTTCAGCAAAGTCTCAGGATACAAAATCAATGTGCAAAAATCACAAGTATTCCTATACACCAACAACAGACAGAGAGCCAAATCATGAGTGAACTCCCATTCACAATTGCTTCAAAAACAATAAAATACCTAGGAATTCAACTTACAAGTGATGTGAAGGACCTCTTTGAGGAGAACTACAAACCACTGTTCAACTAAATAAAGAGGACACAAACAAATGGAAGAACATTCCATGCTCATGGATGGGAAGAATCAATATCATGAAAATGGCCATACTGTCCAAGGTAATTTATAGATTCAATGACATCCCCATCAAGATACCAATGACTTTCTTCACAGAATTGGAGAAAACTACTTTAAAGTTCATATGGAGCCAAAAAAAGAGTCTGCATTGCCAAGGCAATCCTAAGCAAAAAGAACAAAGCTGGAGGCATCACGCTACCTGACTTCAAACTATACTACAAGGCTACAGTCACCAAAACAGCATGGTACTGGTACCAAAACAGAGATATAGACCAATGAAGCAGAACAGAGGCCTCAGAAATAACACCACACATCTATGACCATCTGATCTTTGACAAACCTGACAAAAACAAGCAATAAGGAAAAGATTCCCTACTTAATAAATGGTGCTGGGAAAATTGGTTAGCCATATGTAGAAAGCTGAAACTGCATCCCTTCCTTACACCTTATACAAAAATTAATTCAAGATGGATTAAAGACTTACATGTTAGACCTAAAACCATAAAAATCCTAGAAGAAAACCTAGGCAATACCATTCAGGACATAGGCATGGGCAAGGACTTCATGACAAAAACACCAAAAGCAATGGCAATGAAAGCCAAAATTGACAAACGGGATCTAATTAAACTAAAGAGCTTCTGCACAGCAAAAGAAACTACCATCAGAGTGAACAGGCAACCTACAAAATGGGAGAAAATTTTTGCAATCTACGTATCTGGCAGCAGGCTAATATCCAGAATCTACAAAGAACTTAAACAAATTTACAAGAAAAAATCAAACAACCCCATCAAAAGTGGGCAAAGGATATGAGCAGACACTTCTCAAAAGAAGACATTTATGCAGTCAAAAAACACAAGAAAAAAATGCTCATCATCACTGGCCATCAGAGAAATGCAAATCAAAACCACAATGAGATACCATCTCACACCAGTTAGAATGGCAATCATTAAAAAGTCAGGAAACAACAGGTGCTGGAGAGGATATGGAGAAATAGGAACACTTTTACACTGTTGGTGGGACTGTAAACTAGTTCAACCATTGTGGAAGACAGTGTGGCGATTCCTCTAGGATCTAGAACTAGAAATACCATTTGACCCAGCCATCCCATTACTGGGTATACACCCAAAGGATTATAAATCATGCTGCCATAAAGACACATGCACACGTATGTTTATTGTGGCACTATTCACAATAGCAAAGACTTGGAACCAACCCAAATGCCCATCAATGATAAATTGGATTAAGAAAATGTGGCACATATACACCATGGAATACTATGCAGCCATAAAAAAGGATGAGTTCATGTCCTTTGTAGGGAAGTGGATGAAGCTGGAAACCATCATTCTGTGCAAACTATCGCAAGGACAGAAAACCAAACACTGCATGTTCTCACTCATAGGTGTGAATTGAACAATGAGAACATGTGGACACAGGGCGGGGAACATCACACAGCGAGCCTGTCATGGGGTGGGGAGAGAGGGGAGGGATAGCATTAAGAGAAATACCTAATGTAAATGACAAGTTAATGGGTGCAGCAAACCAACACGGCACATGTATACATATGTAACAAACCTGCACTTTGTGCACACGTACCCTAGAACTTAAAGTATAATAAAAAAAAAGAAAATGAATACATTTGGTACACATTATTTTGCCTTGTAAAGGTAGATCTTCCTAATACTTCTACTGAAATACATTTTTATGTCTTTTGGTAAGCAATTTTCATAGTTTTAATTTCATTAGGTTGAATTCATTATGAAAGTAACATTATTCTTACCCTTGTTATGATAAGATTTAGAATTATACCTCTTCCTTTTGAAAAAATACATATCTAAAGAAACTTTTTATTCTTATTTAAGGACTCCCACTGGTCACATAATTCAGATGCAATTAACAAGTTCTTGGAGAGCATGGATGTGGGTGGTGGTGTCTAAAGGGAGGCTTGTCAATGCCTAGTAGGAATGAGGAATAGAATTCTTGCATTTTCATTATGAAACTGGAGATAGCTTATTAATAGAAAAACCTTGAAATAATTATAGGAGGCATAGTTTTTTTGTGTCTTATGTGAGTAGCATAAAGTATTAACTTATTTCCGTGTGGTGAATATTTCAAGTACATAAAATCATTTTCCACCCCAAAAGTACAATTGACAGGTTTATTTCTATGTTAGCACTTTTCATTTTAATTAATTAGAATATAATAGTTTAACTCATTTAGTCAAAGTTTATGATCATTCTGTTTCCAGACAAAGCAAAGCAAAATGAATAAAACGCAGGTAAATACAAAACTGTTTAAAAATTTAGTGGTAAGTATGGCAGAGTCAGCATCCATGATCATGTAGTGCTGTACTTCTCTTTCATGTTGATTACAAAAAATGAACTTAAGAAGTTTTCCAAAGACATAGCTATAGTTAAATGGTTCTACACAAAAGTCATGATTATATAACAATAAATTCTAATATTTATGCTCTAAAATTGGTTCTACCTTAATTACCATAATTCACTGATGTGGCAGCCCAACTGATACCTGAGGTTCATTCCTATGAAAAGGAAAATGTCTGAATCTACCAACTGTGTATTCAGCCAGGCACCTGGCTAGAGAAAGCTTTCTCTGTCCACATCTGATCCCCACAGCTCTCCCAGGAGATCAGGAGTTTATTCTTTGTGCCCAGGGACTCCAGGCAATAGTCAAGACTGGAATGAGGTGGCAAGTTAAAAACAAGGAACTTGAGAGAATATTTCCATAATGAATACTGGGATCTCATCCTCTTTCCCCAGTCCTGCTTCCAGAACAACTATGACTGTGTGCAGGAGACTGGATAATTCTTTTTTGAAGAAACAGAACTACCTCACATGCATGGTGGTCCTCAAGGTTGGCAAGCTACTTCATCTCGCTGCAATGAAGCTCACCAGGCAAAACACCTCACCTCCAGTTGCAGATCATCCAACATGCTTTTTAGTATTTTGTTATTAATTATGAATGGGCAGATAAGGAGCCATAAGACATTTAGGAAAAGGATTCAACTTGAGGGAGGAAGGCCAAAATAAAGAGAAAAAAAAAGTGGGGAACCTGAAAGACATGATGACTATGAATGAAGGAGACAAAAATTTCAAAAAGAGAAGAGCCAGCTGGGTACAGTGGCTCATGCCTATTATCCCAGCACTTTGGGAGGTTAAAGTGCTGAGAATCGTTTGAGGCCAGGAGTTCAAAATCAGCCTGGCCAACATAGTGAGATCCCATCTCTATTTTTATTTAGAAGAGAGAGAGAGAGAGAAGCCTATAATAATATCTTTGGAAAAGTAAGAAAATACATCATGCCCATGAAACCAGAATAGGGATGAATGGGGAAAAAAAAGCACTATACAAGAAAGAACAATGGTTTTTTAAAATATGACAAAACAAGGATTTTGATAGAAAGATTGAGATACATGATCAAGATAATCACTGAAAATAGGATAGAAAAATAAGGAAAATTAGAAAATTATACCAAGGGGGGTAAAATCTAAATAAGAGTTCCAGAATAGAAAAAAAATCAGAGGAAAAAAGTTATCAAAAACAAAATCAAGAGAAATTTTCCAGGGCTAAAAGATATAAGTCCTTATATTGAAAGCCCCACTGTCTACCTCTTTGACAGATTAAAAGACCCATACAAACACACTCTGTTAAATTTCAGAACAGGGTGAAAGATCCAAAAACCTATAAGCTGGGCTGGGGGAATACGGAGTCATATGCAAAGAAATAGGCATTATAACGGCACTGGATGGCTAACAGCAACATTAAACAATAGAAGACAGCAGGAACAATAATTTCAAAATTCTAAGAGCACACTTTCCAACATAGACCTCAACCTACACTAAAAAGTAAGTGTGAGCATACAAAAAACATGCATTTTTAAACATTCAATAACTAAAAAAAAAAATATATTGCCATACACACTTTTCTAGGAAGCTTCAAAGATGTTTGCTTCACCAAAATGAGGGAATAAACCAAGAAAGGGGAAGACACAGAATCCAGGTCAAAGATACAAAACCTTTTCTGGATGTGAAAAGTACAGTTGACCCTTGAACTTATATGAGGGTTTTTTCCCACCTCTACTACCCCTGAGACAGTGAGACCAACTCCTCCCCCTTCTTCTCTTCAGCCTACACAACTTGAGGACAACAAGGATGAAGATCTTTATAATAATCCACTTCCACTTAATGAATAGTAAATATATTTTCTCTTCCTTATGATATTCTTAATAACATTTTCTTTTCTCTAGCTTACTTTATTGTAAGAGTATAGTATATAATACCTATAACGTAAATTTGTATTGATTTAGTGTTTATGTTCACTGTAAGGCTTCTTGTCAACAATAGGTTATTAGTAGTTAAGTTTTAGGGAGTCAAAAGTTACACATGGGTTTTTTTACTGCACCGGAAATTGGTTCCCCTAACCCCCACACTGCTCGAGGGTCAATTGTATTGAGTTTGAGAACTCTGCACCAAACTACAGAGCAACCAGTCTAGATTAGAGAACCAAGCAGACAACTACTGGAAAGAATTCTGCAGTGGGGTGAATAAGTTGGAGTGAGAGGTTATTTTGTGTGTTTAAGCATTTGCAAAAAGTTCATCAATGTTTAAAGATTTGGTGGAGCATCAAAAAAAAAAAAAAAAAAAAAACAAATACAGCTGGGCACAGTGGTATGCGTCTGTAATCCCAGCTACTCCAGAGGCTATAGCAGGAGGATCACTTGAGCCCAGGAGTTCAAGTCCAGCCTGGGCAACACAGCGAGACCCTGCCCCAGAAAAGAAAATTTATAGGAAACTAAATAAATAGAAAACTAAGCAAATAAATAACACACATTATTACCCCCAAGGATGTGGAAGGAAAATATTGTAAGAGAAATGAAAATGTGATCCTAGTCCAGTAAGTTATTAGTGAGCAATATTTATTATCATAAAAATATAAACATTGTAATTTAAAATATGATAGAATTATATTGGGAAACTGGAAGAAAGAAATGAGATTGAGGTGCAGTAAGAGCTTAAATCCTCAACCACCAGAAAAGCAAGTCAGTGATTAAAATCCATAAATGAAGAAATAAATGTATATAATTTAGAAACCTACAGGTAAATATCAGAGGCAACTTCCACAGAGTAGTATGGACTGGAAATATTATTTCTAAACTATGTGTCTACATTACTTCGATTAAAATAAAAGTTCTACAAACAACATTCCCTGTGGAATCAGTGTTAACAGAAAGTAAAACTGCATAGCCTTAGGGACTTGAGAAGGTAGCTCTCTAATAACAAATGACTGAAAACCAGAAACTCTTATCTCCCATTTTGGCTAAGATTATCATTACTGCGGCCTCCAGGCTGGAATGGCAACCCCTCTTATTCCCTAGGTTACCTTGGGCATGTTGCTTGGTCACCAAGTACCTCAGTCTACCTCTGTAAATTATGGGTAATGACAATGCTTCTCTCATGGCCTTGGGAAGAGCATCCTTCCACCGTGCCAACAAATAGTAAGCATTCAATGAGAGCAGCCCAACAAATAGATCAGTGAGGGGTGCTGGGGCTGAGTAAGGAAGCAGCTGATGCAGAATTAACGGATCATCTCTGCTTTGGACCTGGATGAGGGACTGAGCACATGTATGCCTACAGGATCAGGTCGAAGACTTAATGAGTTGTGAGGAATAGACATTAGAATGAGGGCACGCAATGTGTGAATGGCAGGGACTATGAAAGAAACAGAAACTTAGCTCATTCTCATCATGGCCATGCAGAATTTCAAGTCTTTTGTAATAGATTCACCTTTTAAATCATCTGCTTTTCAAATCATCTGATTTCAAGTCATAACATGTCAATAAAACATCATGCAAGCCAAACTAAATCCATCTTTAAGCTGTACGTAGCTTACAACTCCCCATTCAGCAGTATCTAAGAAAGGTATTAGGCTGGTACAAAAGTTACTGTGGTTTTTACCATTACTTTTAATGCCATTTGTTTTTATGGTTTTTGCACAATAAATTGGTGTAACTTGTACCAGCCTAATAACTTTCTGAGACTCCTAACTGGAGAGCAGTCTCTAAGAAATGCCATTAAAAGTAATGGCAAAAACCACAATAACTTGTACCAACCTATATCCACGGTCTTGCTCTGTATGGCATTGAGTAAAGGCATCATGGCCAGGTCACTCCTTATACTATTTAACGAGAAGGGCGATGGCATGTGCTTTTTTTATTGGTGCATGAAAATAGTTCATTTGCAGTTAATGTTATTACAGAAAGAGATAGTAATTTTAAAATGTTGTGAGTACATATCTTCTTTAATATTCTACATACTACCTAATGCCTTCTAGTAAATGAAGAGTGCCTGAGAAAGTTTGCTCTTTGTTATACTTTTTCCTGGTAATTCTGAAATGTACTAGAAAGTAATGTTTTAGCTCCTGTAATTGTCAATAAGCTTTTAAGTCCTCTACTATGGTCATGATGATACACTTTTGAGATGTTGCAACTACTCATTGAAAATACTTGAAGTGATAGGAAATATGTATATCTGATAGTAAATAAAGTAAAACATTGAAGAGGAAAATGACTTTCCATTGACCCTGTAAATTTAACATTTAAAAAACAAGAAAATTGAACGTCTATGTAAAAACACTACCTCTCTGTCCATCATGTAAAATGAATTAAAGACATTACCATAATCAAAATACATTTGAAACAAATTATAAGAACTACTTTCTAGAAAGTTTTATCTGTGACTAGAAAATTATAGACTCTTTATTGATAATCACCCAAGTAAACTCTGGGCGTAATGTCAGTGTGGACAAAATTTATCAGTGATAGCTAAGGAAGAAATGAAAATGAATTTCAAAACTAATTCAAAAATCCTCAAATTTGTAATTAATATGCAAAGTATTATGTAGATATGAACAAATATCTTTGAAACCGTAAAAGCATATAGCCTAAAATCACAAGACAACCAAATATAACAGTGAACTATTCCCTAAAATTCTAGGTGTAATCGTTAAAATCTTCTAGCATTTCTGTCTTCTAGTGTTTTTTTTTTGGGGGGGGGGGATAGATATTATTACTAAATACGGCTGCTTGTTTCTAATATATTCTATATATGTTCATTAACATTAACATTGATCTTTTAGAACAGGGGCTGGCAGACTACAGCCTGCAGACCAATTTCAGCCATGCCCATTTGCTGCTGTCTAATGACCACTTTGCTTTCATGCTACTATGGCAGAATTGAGTAGTTGTGGCAGAGACTATACAGGTCACAAAGCCTAAAATATTTACTTTCTGATTCTTTACAGAAAAGAATTGCTGATCCTTATTTTAAAGAAGTATATTAGACCTTCATAGGGGCAAAAATTATGTAGCTTGTCTCTTTGGAATGTATGCCTCTAAAATCAGGATCTTTTCTCTTCTTTCACATAATTCATAGCATTTAATTATGGGAAAAATAATAATGTCTTTTCTATAATAAAATGATGAATATTCTAGGCAAATAGGAAATGATTATTGTCATCTGTTTTTGAAAAATACATTTTTAAATGGGTTCCACATGAACTACCATAATAATCTGGGGAAACAGGATTTATGTCACTGGGCTTCAGAGATTTTTACAGTAGTTTTTTTTCAACAAATAAGATCTTATGATGGAATTCCAATTTAGAGATCAGATAAGAGGAATATATATGTTCCTCCATGGACTGTCAGGAAAAAAAATTCTCCAGTGAGTCCTTGAATGTCAGGAACAATAGTTTGCAACGGTCTAGAAAAATCACTGAGTTATCGTGTCATATACAACTGGATCATAACCAGATAAAAATAACCAATGACTCTTTTGTTTCACTTATATCCCCATAATAGATTTTTACAATGTGCTAAACAAGTGTTGAATGCTGATGTACAATACACAGGCAAGAAATTGTATTATATACAAATGTGCTGTAATGAATAAACTGTGAACCCCTTAAGGGCAGAGACTTCCACATAAGAATGCAATATATTCTAAAGGGCATTTTCATGGGACTCAATATATCTTCCACTAATTGGGACATGACTACGAAGGCTGATAGGAATAAAATCATTTGGTCTATATAAGACATACCTAATAGGTCCTAGTACTTTGCAACTTAACTGGGTTATGTTTATTAATGACAGCACATTCTAGTCACTGCCAAAGAAGATACCTATATTTGGTTTAGGATAGAAAAACCTACATTTGAAGAAAGCTTAGCAAGCAGAAATAGTCACAGAAATATTTCAAGAATTGAAGAGTAATAAATTACAGGATGATTATTGCCAAGAAACTCTTCCTGTAAGTGGGATCTTCAAAGTAATCACCAAAAGAATTATTTAGGAAAGCCCACTTTATCATTCTTTATTTAGAACCAAGTGTCATTATTTTTTATTACCCTCTTCCTATGCCTTAAGCTATATTCACTACAAACCCAAATACATCATTTTTACCAAAAGTAATGTGAGTGAGATGTATGTATCTGTCCTGCTTGTTTCTGCAATATTTGAATGAAAGGGTAATATTATAAAGATGTTCTCAATTTGTAAGGAGAAAAAACTTTGTGTTAAATATAAAATAGACGTGTTCTAATTGTATGGCATCATCTGTCCACCTGTGCTAGATTTTGCTACACAAATATCAGTCACAGATTCTGTTTCCTACATCTGACTTCAACATCAGACTCCTCTTTTGCTTTTCTGTTCAAACTAGGTCTCTGGATATTGACTTGACATGTATTTTGACTGTAGCATATACAATGTACTCTGGAGTCAAGCACAGCTCGAATCTAAGTTCTGCAATGTAGAAGTTACGGGATGGTGGCAAATTACTTCTGTGTCATGAACTTCATCTTGCTCATCTTTAAGGTAGAATATGTAAGAGAACACCTTTAAAGGGGTGATGAGAGAATTCAATGGTACAGTGCATGTAAAGTACTCAGCTTGATGCATGGCAAGGTGGACAAGGAGACGGAGGTATACAGCTTTTCCTAGACTCTGTCGTCCAACTTTCACTATGAATGCCAGAACTAGCCATCCACTAGGGCTCTGTCTCTCTCCGTCAGTTTGCCTGACAACTGGGTGTCTGACCACTCACATCTCAAAGGAAATCTGCTGATCCCATTTAATCAGAAAATATCAAGACCTGCTGTAGAGAGAAGAGCAACTAAGAAGAATGAATATATTCTAGAGTGGATTTACATAAAATTCTGGGACTTCTGTGAGATGGAATCCCAAGTAAAAGAGAGAATCATTCCGTCTCAGAAGGAATAGTTTGGAGAGACACTTGATCAAAATGATGGAATCCTAGAGCACAGTGGTCAGAAGGAGACTATCCTTCATTATGGGATAATACAAAGTGGTACACAGAGGAAGAAAGGAAGTCAGGCTATTTTAGGAGATGAAAGGAGGCTTTAAACCTTCTGTTATGCCCAGAGTGAAAGATGGACACATCACCTCTGCCCTTCTGAATTGAGTTGATTCCATGGCACAGAAAAAAGTGCCTTCTTTATGTATATTATAACTATTCGAACACTATTTGCTGTGAAAGGCAGCACCTATTTGGTATTTAATCAGTACTGTACGCTTGAGAGTGGGAGTCAGATTTCCTTCCCTTCTCCTTTCCCTCTCCACTCCCTGAACTTATTATAGTGGTAAACATTCAGAATAAAAGATACTTATTGAATTGAATATGTAGTTCTTTAAACTGAGATATGAATTGTGTCTCACTGTGGATTTTGTACTTATGTAACAATACCTATTAATCCTGAAATATAAAAAAACCCAAGGTCTTTTGTGTATGGGTATAAAATCTGAAATGTGAAGCCTAAGGGAACACATTAGGGAAAAATGTGTGCTATACTCAGATGGTACAAGTCCAGTTGTCTTCCTTAGTAGAAGAGCAGAAACAGTCAAATACAGAAATGCCTTCCCAAGCTGTTTATTTTCATTTTTATTTATTTATTTGTTTGTTGACATGGAGTCTTGCTCTGTCGCCCAGGCTGGAGTGCAGTGGTGCGATCTTGGCTCACTGCAACCTCCACTTCCCTGGTTCACGCAATTCCCTTGCCTCAGTCTCTCACATAGCTGAGATTACAGGCGCATGCCACCATGCCAGGCTAATATTTTTTTTTTTTTTGCATTTTTAGTAGAGATGGGGTTTCACCATGTTGGCCGGACTGGTCTCGAACTCCTGACCTCAGGCATCCAGAGCTGTTTTGACCCTTTACTGATCAAAGTTCAATAGTACCCCATTCCAACTCCACAGCCATCAAAACAGTCATAATGCTGGGAACTATGACACTGGTTTGTCATCCTAATTCTTGAAGAACTTAATCCATTTACATTCAAAGTTATTATTGACAAGTAAGGACTTACCCCTGCCATTTTAAAAATTGTTTTCTGATTCTTTTGTATATCCTCTGTTCCTTTCTTCCTCTCTTATTGCTTACCTTTTTGGTTGGTGGTTTTCTGTAGTGATAAGCTTTGATTCCTTTCTCTTTCTCATTTGTGTATCTGCTGAAATTGGTGGAAATTTGGTTACTATGGGGGCTTCTGTAAAAATTCTTATCATTACTGATAACAACTTAACTTTTGTCATATTAAATACTGTAGACATTTTCCCTCCCTGCTACCATTTAAAATTGTGTTGCCTTAATTTACATATTTTCTATTCTGTGTGTTCCTTAACAACTTATTGTAGCTATAGTGATTGTTGACAATCTTGACTTTTCATTCTCATCCTGGAGATTTGAAAGATTATATACTACCAGCAGAAATAGAGTATTCTAAATTTGGTAATAAATTTACATCTATCAGTGAGATTTAAACTTCTACATGTCTTTATGATAGTGATTATTGTCCTTTTGCTTCTAGTTGAAGCACTCCCTTAAGCATTTCTTAAAAGACTTGGTTAGTAATGATGAATTCTTTCTGGTTTTTTTAATCTGGGAAAGACTTTATTTCTCCTTCATTTCTGACAAAAAGATTTGCTGGTTATAATATTCTAGGCTTGCAGTTTATTTCTTTCAGCACTTTGAATATATCATCCCATTCTTTCCTAACCTACAAGGTTTCTGCTGAGAAAGCTGATGATAGTATAATAGGGATTCCCTGATATGTGACTTGAGACTTTTCTCTCGATGCTTTTAGAATTCTGCCTTGACTTTTGAAAGTTTGGGCCAGGCGTGATGGCTCATGTTTGTAATCCCAGCACTTTGGGAGGCCGAAACAGGTGGATCACCTGAGGGCAGGAGTTCAAGACCAGCCTGACCAACATGGTGAAACCCCATCTCTACTAAAAATGCAAAAATTAGCTGAGCGTGGTGATGCATGCATGTAATCACAGCTACTTGGAAGGCTGAGGCAGGAGAATTGCTTGAACCCAGGAGGCGGAGGTTGTAGTGAGCCGAGATCATGCCATTGTACTTCAGCCCAGGCAAGAAGAGTGAGACTCCATCTCAAAAAAAAAAAATTTTGATTATAATGTGTTTCAAAGAGTAACTATTTAGATTTAATCTAGCTGGCATCCTTTCAGCTTAGTGGATCTGAATCCCATATTTCTCCCAAGTTTGGCAAGTTTTTATCTATTATTTTCTTAAATAAGCTTTCTATGGCTTTGTCCATCTCTTCTCCTTCTGGAACTCCCACAAAGGCCAAATGTTTGTTCACTTAATAGTGTCCCATAAGTCCTGTAGACTTTCTTTGCTCTTTTCATTCTTTTTTCCCCACTCTGACTGGGTTATTTCAGAAGACCTCTCTTCAAGTTCTAAAATTCTTTCTTCTGCTTGATCTAATCTGTTGTTGTTCAATTGTATTTTGTTATTTAATTAATAACATTTATTAAATTATTAAATTTATTAAATTCATTAGCTGTAAGATTCCTGTTCGCTTCTCTTTTTTTAATAGGTCTTTGTTGAATTTCTCACTTAGATCATGAATTGTTTTTCTGATTTCATCGAATTGTCTGTCTGTATTCTCTCATATCTTGCTGAGTTTCCGTAAGATTATTATTTTGAATTTCCTTTCAGGCAATTTGTAAATTTTAGTTTCTTTAGGGTCAGTTAATAGAGAACTTTGTTTCTTTGGTGGTGTTATGTTCCCTTGGTTTTTCATGTTTCTCGTATTCCTGCATTAATATCTGTGCATCTGATGGAATGGTCACCTCTTCCAATTTTTTAAGTGCCTTTTGTGGAAGAAGCCTTTCACCTGCAGATGCTTCCTAGGGTGTCAGTTGGTTAGGGTGTGTTGGCTTTGGTTCTGGGTGGGTACAATAGTGTAGCCTCCATGCAACTTCAAGTATACTCAAAGTCAGCCATGTCTGTGAGTGACTCAGTAGCACAGGCTGCAAGAGTTTTTGTGGCTGGCTTATCTCCTTGGGTGCTGCTCTCCTGAAGGCAAGGCACAGGGCTGGTTTGTGCTTCAGGCAGGTCAGGGACTGTTTGGCTGGTGGCTCTGCTTAGGTGCTGCTCCCCTGAGGGTGAAGAATCAAAGTTATAAAGTTATGGCTATTTAACTGGACCTGGGCTCCATGTGGCCAGAGCAGGATGCTGTAGCCCCTGGGATAGAGAAGCTAGAGTGTCGCCAAGGCAGCTTATTCCTAGGGGGTATGGAGCTATAGTAGCTCAGCTGTGAAATGGTGTCCTACAAGGCATAATGGTGGCAGAGACTTAAGGATGGGGAGATGCAGTGGCTCCTGTCCTGCAGAGAAGGATGCACTCTAGCAGTGGCTCCAGTTTCAAGATGGCATCTTTCAGCAGCAGCTTGAGTCACAGTGGGGAGGGAGCACAATGTAGGCTTTTTCCCTGGAGCAACGCAGCTGTGTAATCTCCTGGATGCTCCTCATACTGGGCTCAGGCCTTGCAAGAACTGTAGGATTCCCCAGCAACAAAAACTGTAGGTGTTGACAGAATTAATGGAGGCTGCCAGGAGCCTCCCACTTACATTCTCTGTGTACAGGGAAGTCCCTCCTGGTTCTGAGCTGTTTTTCACTGGGAAGACAGGGTGTCAGCTGCAAGGCTCCTCTCTCCTTCCTCTGTGTGACTATTCTGAGTTTCTATGTTCTACAGGGTCTCTAACAGACCACTGCTGCACTCCAGCATTCTCCTTTAAATACTCTAGTTAAAATAAAGTTGTTTATTCATTGTTTGGGTCCTTTTTCAGTGGGAGCCATAAGCACCGGACACCTCTAGTTAGTCATCTTTCTGACATCACATCCCATAACTTCTTTTTTAATCTGCCTATTTTTCCCCCTCTCTAAATCAGCAGTTCTTAATTCTTAGTTCCCATTAGAATTAACTGGGAAGCTTTTAAAATTATCAAAGCCAAGGCCCACCACCAGGAAATAGTCTGAGTTACTAGAAATAGGATAGAGGCTGAGCTTTAGAATGGTTTAAAGCTCCCTAAGTTATTCTAATATGCAACTAAAGGTTAAAGGCTACTGGTCTACCCAATCTCATTCATACCCAGAGCTTCAATTACTATTTGTACTATGTTGGCCCGAAGACCTATTAACCTCAGTAGGGAAGTCACCAGGATCAAAAGGCTGAAGAAGAGACCCAAAGAAAGCAAATGAGACATTGAGTTTTATTAGAGGCTTACATACACGGTAGAGAGTCTAGTGGCAGTGGGCAGGACAGAACCACTTTATGTATAGAAATGGTCCAGTGATGGTGGACGGGACAATGTATCTACCTTACATACAGTACAGTGGTGGTGGCTTGGAGAACGTATCCACTTTCCTACAGTCCAGTGGCAGCAGGATGGACAATATAACTGCACAGCCCAGTGGTGGCACGCTAGGCAGGAAAACTGCCTGCAAACATATGCGGTTTACATAGCATTTTCACTTAACACTTTCCCCTTAACAGCCTCCACCTGGCAACCTTCATTTACCCCCAAAATCTCAGGACCTCATTCCCCTGTATGGCCCATGTTCCATAGGACAGGCTGGACTTAACACTTTCCCCTTAACAGCCTCCACCTGGCAACCTTTGTTTACCCCAAAAACTCAGGACCTTATTCCCCTGTATGGCCCATGTTCTATGGGACAGGCTGTAAGGTTCAGATGTTTATCATACATAAGGAACAAATCTCCAGATTTGCCACTCCCAGATTCCCTAGCTTGGAACACATATTCGAGTGCATCTGCCACGCAGGGTCATTGTAAGGGTATGCTCAAATTATTGCTATCAGGTACATTTATGCTACATACTAATGATTCCAAAATCTAGGTCTTCAGCCCACTTTTGCTTCTGAGCTCCAAGTCTGTGATTATTTGGCATTTCTCTCATCCTGCTAGACCACAGGTTCTGTGAGGATGGGAGCTATGGTTGATTTGCTGCTTGCCCATTTTATTCCAACAGCAGACACAATGAAGATGCACATGGAAGATGCTGATTAAATATCTGTCAGTTAATTGATCGAATTTCTTGATCATCATGTAGGATCAAGGGAGTTAAAGTTTTTTGATGAAAAGAAAATCTCATGTTTAGCTCTACCAACATTCTTCATTGACAAGAATGAGGCAACAGAAGAATCCAGGGCACAAATTCATCTAAGTCAAATCTGCCGCATCTAATCCTGGAATTTGCTGCCAGCGTAAATTTTGTCTCTCTCTTCTATATATCCAAAATTGAGATAATAACGGCATTTCTGCAGTTGTATTCCAAGTACGTTTTAAAGGTAGATAATCCCATTTATGCAAAATTGCTTTGAACTAGTTAGCAAGAGTGTGCGGTGCCATATTAATTAAAAACTATTGATTCTACTTTAAGATTATCTGTAAAGAAAACAAGCTGCTCTTACTAGTTAGGTTTTTAAGAGTGTAGTTATTTCTCAAACAATTTTAAAGTTTAGCCTATTGCCCTTTAGTTTTCAAAACTACCTACTAAAGGAAACAAAATATAACTCTTAGATTTTTTTATGTCTGAAACACCTTCTTATCACTTTATCATGTGCATCTTCTATGACTAAGGTTTTCTTCTGCTCACAAAACCTTCAACTCAAGTTAAAGTCATTTGCAAGATGTGCACAGAAAGGAAAATGATGGCAGAGTAACCTGGACATGTTGTATTAATCTTCTCACCCCCTGCAGAGAAAGGGAGCAGGCTTCCTCATAGCCATTTCCTCCCCAGAGAACATTTTAAGCACAAACCATGCCATAATAAGGCAGGACCGCTGGGCCACAGGGAAAAATGGCACAAGCGTAGATAATTACTGTGGAATGCAGTGGGTAATTACAGGACTCCTGTACTTTCACCAGAATAGAACTCCTAATTATCTCAAATCCTAACTTTATGAAATCAGAAACAGTTACCAAAGAAATTGCACAAAGGGGTAAAACCTTGGATTGTTGAAATGTGAAAGCAATAACAAAGAATTTTTGTAATAGAGAAAAATAGCCTGAGGATCTAGAAACAATTCTGGTGCTTCATTGAGTCTTCAGTGTCAGCACCACTTAGCCTGGCTGCAAGTAAGTTTTTTTTTTAAATATATTGCCCATCAGTTTGTGTGCAGAATGCATCTAAAATCCTGGCCAGTCTTATTTCTTTCTTTTAAAAAGTTCTTTAGGTAGTATTGTTAAAATTCTATCTTTTGTTTGTTTCATACTTTTTTTCCTCCCAGTTTACATTATACTCTACTAGCCTAAAAAAAAAACCATAAATCTTCAGGTAGCTAACTAGTCATTAATTTAAAAATGAACTCTATTATGTGTATAAAACACGAAAGCCTCCTTAGATAGTCAAATCTTAGCACACCTAATAGGAATGTCACAGGTGTAATTGCTCATTGGCTTTAATTGGCAAAACACTTGAAGCTGATTAAATGGGAAAAAGTTCGACATTAATACAATTTCTGGAACACCTACTGTATGTGAGGCTGTATGCTAGATTCTTTGCATATACCTTTTATAATTAGAGCTGCAATTCTTTGATTAATTAGACACTCTAGACACTACTAGACACTATTTCTAAATTTCAGAGGAGATAACCCAAATCAGAAATAAAGTAGCTTGCCCTAGCCCCTTGTTTCTCAGGGGGTGGTTTACAGATAAGCAGGCACTGGCATTTTTAGGAACTTATTAGAAATGTGAAATCTTGGGCCTCACCACAGAACTACTGTGTCAGAATTCACATTTTAACAAGGTCCCCAGATGTTTTGTGTACATTTCGAATTTTGAGAAGGCTGTGATACCTCAAACATCTCATAGGTGGCTGAGACCAAAGCCTAACCCAGGTACATCTGTACACAGAGCCTGTGGCTTCGCCCCGTGTCACAGTGCCACTCTCGGTAACATCTTGATGGTACTCTACCCTTCTACTAGAAACTTCTTTTTGGAAGAGTCCTAGCAAATATCTATCAGCTCCCAGGAGCTTTGAGTATGTTGCTATTGAGAGCTAAGTTGACTTTCCATCTCTACGGGCCCTTAATTTCTGTGCTCAATAGTCTCTGCTGTGATTTCCTCTGGGAAGGCACAGCACAGCTTTCATACCCCCATATTCTGCTACCCAGTTTACATCTGATGACAAGAGATGCACATCCTTAGACCTCCAAAAGCCTGAGAAGAATATGGGGGCTTGCCATTTTCAGAATTTTAGTCTTGTTCTTTTCCATTTTGCTTTCCCTTTCATCATGATTGAGTGGGAACTGAATCACTGCTCACGCAAATGGCTGTAATTGCTTAGGAAATGTAAATAAAGTGCTATAATCATTCAAACTAAATGGTGAAAATTAATTTCCCAAGAAGTCTCTCTTTATTTGCACAAAAATTTTTATTTCTCTATTCAATAACCACGATTTATATCTTGCAGTAATTGTCATTGAGATTGATTAGCTGTGAAAATAGCAAATTTTAGAGAAATAAAAAGCTGAACAGGCCTAATGGCTGAACAGGCAAACTTAGTCATATAAGAGTCATCTGTAATATAACGTTCGGAAATGTTAGTTCCCTGCTCTATCCTCTTCCCTAAAAATAGAATAATTCATTAGTAAAGAGGGATGTATTAGGGCAAACACCATGAAGTGATTAAATTAAATGCAAACAGGCCGGGCATGGTGGCTCATTCCTGTAAACCCAGCACTTTGGGAGGCCGAGGCGGGTGGATCACGAGGTCAGGAGATCGAGACCGTCCTGGTTAACATGGTGAAACCCTGTCTCTACTAAAAATACAAAAAAATAGCTGGGCGTGGTGGCGGGCGCCTGTAGTCCCAGCTACTCGGGAGCCAAGGCAGGAGAATGGCATGGACCCAGGAGGTGGAGGTTGCAGTGAGCCGAGATAGTGCCACTGCACTCCAGCCTGGGTGACAGAGCGAGACTGTCTCAAAAAAAAAAAAAAAAAAAATTAAATGCAAATAAATCGTATAGGACCTTTCTTTGTTAAAATTAGCAAAAGTAGAAGTATAACTGTGTTATATGGGTATTTGGAGCAAATAAAATCTATTTAATTAGGAGGAAAAATCCATGGATTAGAAAAATAACATAGTATGAAAATAAAAATTTTCTGTATATTTATTGATAAAATTTTAGGGAACAATTTGATTATGACCCATTGAATAAATCAGAATAGTTTAGATAAAATCTTGCTTTTATTCAATATGAAACAACGTATAGGCTAATTACAAAGGATCTAAAACTAAAAAAATTTTTTTGAAGCTGAAGTTGTGATTGAGAACCTGGTCTGAATGGGACATGGAAAATATTATTTAAGACCCCATATTTATTTGAAATAAAGGGTCTTTATTTCAAATAAATAAAAAATGAAAAAAGTTGATATTTTCTTTTCCAGTATGATTCCCAAAATCCCACTAGCACAGATGATGGCTATCACTTTCCCAGGCTGAAGTTATGACTAATCCTCCTAAATTACACTAGCCACCTGAATGCATGACACCTGGAATGCAAGCCTGGATCCCCCTAGCAGGAACCAACAAAATTAAAACATATCTTGTGACCTTTAACTCAGCTGTCTAGGCAAGAGACATATAAATCTCCACTCATTCCAGGATTGGCCATATGTGGTGCATTAGTCAGAGTTCTACAGGGAAACAAAACCAACAGGATGTGTGTGTGTGTGTGTGTGTGTGTGCGCGTGCATGCGTGCGAGTGTTTATAAAGATATTTATTATAAGAAATATCACACGATTATGGAGACTAGCAACACTCAGGATTTGCATGGTAAATACGCAATCTAAAGACTCAAGACAGCCAATGGTATATGTATTAGTTCGTTTTCATGCTGCTGATAAAGACATACCCAGGACTGGGTAATTTATAAGGGAAAAGAGGTCTAATGGACTCACAGTTCCACGTGGCTGGGGAGGCCTCACAATCATGGCAGAAGGTGAGAGGCATGTCTCACATGGCAGCAGACAAGAGAAGAGAATTTGCACAGGAAAGCTCCCCTTTATAAAACCATCAGATCTTGTGAGACTTATTCACCATCATGAGAACAGCACAGAAAAGATCTGCTCCCATGATTTAATTACCTCCCACCAAATCCCTCCCATGACATGTGGGAATTCTGGGAGCTACAATTCAAGATAAGATTTGGGTGGGGACACAGTGAAACCATATCAGTATAGTTCCAGTTTGAGTACAAAGACCTGAGAACAAGGAAAGCCAATTACATAGTTTCGGTCTACAGGTCAGTAGGCTCAAGACCCAGTAAGAGCCAGTGTTTCCATTTCAGTTCAAAGGCAAGAAAAAGATGATGACACAGTTTAAAGTAAATGAGGCAGAAAAAAATTCTCTCCTCCCAGGGGGAGGGTCAATCTTTTTGTTCTACTCAGGCCTTCAACTGATTGGATGAGGCCCACTCACACTGAGGAGGGCAATCTACCTTACTCCGTCTACTGATTTAAATGTTAATTTCATTCAAAAACACCTGAAAGTAACACTCAGAATGATGTTTGACCAAATATCTGGGTACCCAATGATCCAGTTAAGTTGACACAAAACATGGACAGCATATAGACAGCAACCATAAATTATAATCACTGAAAATACTCTGCCACACATTTTGAGAATATCTGTGGGGGAAATTTGGCTATATGTGAGTACAATAAACTATAGATGGCTTCAATAGTTAGTTAATTTGACTATTGTGTTGGTTTTAAAATATGTCCACAAGTTTTTGATACTCACTCCTTTGAAAAGTGTAGTTAAATTCTCCTCCTCATAAGGGTTGGCTTTACTTATTGACTGGCTTTTACGAACGGAATATGGCAGAGGGACAGTCAGTGATGGGCAACACTAAATAATAAAAGGCATTGTGGCATCCTCCTTGCTCTCTCTCTCTCTCTCTCTTCTGGATCAGTTGCCCTAGGAAGTCTGCTGCCATGTCATGAAAACATGCCAGTAGTCCCATGGAGAGGTCCACGTGTTGAGGAACCGAAGCCTCCTGCCAATAGCCATCAAGGAACAGGATGCCTTCTGCCAGTAATCATGCAAGTGAGCCGTCTTGGAAGCCAATCCTCCATTCCCAGTCAAGCCTCAAAAACTGCAGTACTGGCCAACATCTGGACTGTAACCTTAGAGAAATGCTGAGTCTGAATACCCAGGTAAGCCTCTCCCAGATTCCTAGTTCTCAGAAATAGGACGGGGTCATAAATGTTGTTTTCTAAAGCTGAGTTTGAGGGTAACTTGTTTCACAGCAATAAATTACTAATAAAACTGTTTCTATTTCCTTCAGGTCAAAACGGGGAGGAAAAGTAACTGGTATCATTAAGATGATATTTATATTCAAAGAGGTTAACCAATTTTTATAGAGATATATTATATCCTTGAAAAATGGATGTTACTACTAAATTTTTCACCCTCAAAAACATATTGTACATCATGTGAGTCACACATTTCTATTTTTAATAGAAGACTAAACTTGTATGGCTCCTTCCAGCAAAGACATCATAAAATACACTTTCTTTCTTAGCTGATACTCTAGACAACATTTACCATAATATCTGAATTTTATAGAGTAATAAATTCCACCAGTCCTTTTCAAAAATCTCAAATGACCCTCCAAAGCATTCATTTCGCTCCTTTCTGAATGTCATAGTCATGGCACTGCATGGTTCTGTTTTCCCTCCTTTGAAATGAATCCTGGTAACAAGGGGGAAAGCTGAGCTGACCTTCTAATGTGACTTCTCACCTTTCCAGCTGTCCAGCTGTTCTCATGCTGCTAATAAAGACATACCCAAGACTGAGTAATTTATAAAGGGAAGAGGTTTAATTGATTCACAGTTCCACATGGCTAGGGAGGCCTCACAAGCATAGCTGAAGGCAAATGAGGAGCAAACTCATGTCTTGCATGGTGGCAGGCAAAGGAGCTTGTGCAGGGGAACTCCCCTTTATAAAACCATCAGATCTCATGAGACTTACTCACTATCACAAGAACAGCACAGGAATGACTTGCCCCCATGATTCAATTACCTCCCACTGGGTCCCTCTCATGACACATGGGAGTTACGGGAGCTACAATTCAAGATGAAATTTGGGAGGGGACACAGCCAAACCATATCACCAGCCAAGGCCTGCATGAGGCTCCCTGAGTGGTTGATGTATCCCCAGCATCTCACACTCCCAACATGTTTAAGCCAAGAAAACACTTACAATAGTGACAGTGATGACAATAAAACCAGTGATAACCAAAGCACTCGCTGCCACTACTGAAATCTGTCACAGCTCAACCTGAAAAAAACATTCATGAGTATTGAACCGAGAGGGTGGACCAGAAGACATCATCCCCCAGTACCTTTGTCGGGAAGACTTGAGGTCAGCCCTCAGCCAAAATCTACTGTCTTTAAAGCCAAAACAATGCCCAATGGGCAAAAAAAAAAAAAAAAAACAAAGACAATGCTGGCTTCCTGGAATCTGAGTGAGAATTTGAGGTCTTAGTCAATTATAAAGTAAGGACAAAGAAAGCATGCATTAAAATATTTTGTAAATGGGCTGTTAGAAGCTAGAGGGACCCAAGAGCAACCAGATGACATATGAGGAACCTGTGGCCCCAAGAGGTGAAATGACTCATCCAATGTCACAAGCCGCTTAGTTGTGATTTACCTTACAGACATCTCTCCTCATTTCTGATCTAGCACATTTTCTACAATATAGCTATATCACAAGGTTTTGATGCATCTATTTATTAATTTTGATTTTGCCTTATTCTTTTTTTATCAAAAAAGCAATAACTCATGGTAAATAATTCAAAAAATGAATACATGACCCCATTTATATAAAATCTTAAAATAAAACCAACCTATTTTAAGATTTCCTTTGTAATTAACCTATTAAAATATGAGTGGGAAAAATTTATACCAATCTTAGTGATATGATTTGGCTGTATCTCCACCCAAATCTCATCTTGAATTTATCTCCCACAATCCTCACATGTTGTGGAGGAACCTGGTGGAAGGTAATTGAATCATGGGGGTGGGTTTTTCCGGTGCTATTCTCATAATAGTGAGTAAGTCTCACAAGATCTGATGGTTTTATAAAGGGCAGTTCCCCTGCACACACTCTCTTGCCTGCCACCATGTAAGACATTCCTTTGCTCCTCCTTCACCTTCCACCATGCTTGTGAAGCCTCCCCGACCATGTGGAACTGTGAATCCATTAAACTTTTTTTTCTTTATAAATTACCCAGACTCGGGTATGTCCTTATTAGCAGCATGAGAATGAACTAATAAACTTAGGATGCTGGTAGCTCTGGGATTTGGGATCAAAAGGGCTGAAAAAAAATACACAAAGAGAGAGCTTCAATTGTTTTATTAACATGACGATATATTAAGAAAAAAAAGATCTGTAGCAATTTTTTAAAAAAACTTATATTTGGGAGGTTTGTTTTGTTTATAATGTTCTTTATACTCTGTATATTTTAGATATTTCTTGATTAAAACAAAAACAAATGTTAAGATATCATAAAACAAAGTGTACCTCCTTCCACAGGCCCTCACTGACCCACCTCAAATACAATCTCTAATTAAGTTTCTTACGCATTATTTCAGGAATTTTCTTTGCATATATAAATTTCCTTGGAAACATGCAGAATCATAATATATACTGTTCTTCATTTTATCTTTTTTATCTAAACAGCACATCTTGCAAACTTTTATATTTCTGCCTTCTTTTTTAATGACTTCAAAATATTCCATTGAATTAATGCATCTCAGCTGAATCAGTCTATATTAACTGAATTTTTGCTACTAAAGTGTGGTCTGTGGATTAGCAACATCAGGATCAACTGAGAGTTTGTTAGAAATGCAGAATCTTTATTTTAATAAGATCTCCAATGCCGGGCGTGGTGGCTCACGCCTGTAATCCCAGCACTTTGGGAAGCTGAGGTGGGTGGATCACCTGAGGTCAAGTGTTCAAGACCAGCCTGGCCAACATGGTGAAACCCCATCTCTACTAAAAAATACAAAAATTAGCTGGGCGTTGTGGCACGTGCCTGTAATCCCAGCTATTCGGGAGGCTGACGCAGGAGAATTGCTTGAACCCAGGAGGCGGAGGTTGCAGTGAGCCGAGATCGCACCACTGCACTCTAGCCTGGGTGACAGAGAGAGACCCTGTCTCCAAAAAAAAAGATCTCCAGCTGATTTCTATGAAATTAAAAATTAAAGTTTGGGCCAGGCCCGGTGGCTCTTACATGTAATCCTAGCACTTTGGGAGGCCAGGTGGGTGAGTCGCTCGAATCCAGGAGTTGGAGACCAGCCTGGACAATAAGGCAAAATCCCATCTCTACAAAAAAAATTTTTTTTTAATTAGCCAAGCATGATGGCCTGCTCCTGTAGTCCCAGCTACTCAGGTGTTTGGGGTAGGAGGATTACCTGAGCCCAGGGAAGTCAAGACTGCAGTGAGCCATGATTGCTCCTGCACTCCAGGTTGGCGACAGAGCAAGACCCTCTCTCTAAAATAAAATAAAATAAAATAAAATAAAATAAAATAAAGTAATAAAAACAGCTCCCGCTCCAAAAAAAGTTTGAGAAGAATTGACATAAATAGCATGCTATTTGCCAGTGACCTTACTTGAAATAATCCTATAATCCAGAATACATATATAGTATGCATATTTATAAAAACATACATTTATTTTTAAGTAAGTATTCTTCTATATAATATGATTAAAAAATAGTCTCGGTATATAAGAAACTCAAGAAATGAGTGAAGAATGATTAAGAGATAATTACTAAAATTTCTTCACAGTTGTTTTTCACTGAATGTATTTGTTGGCTTGAAAGTTTTAGAAAAGTAACGAAGAGCAGTACAGCTTCTGGAGGCTTTGAAATGTTACCATAGGAACAAAACAAACCAATCAAACTAAACTTGGAAAGCATATTCAAAATAATTTAAAAAATAGTTCAGCATATGGGTAAAATCAAGGAAATAAAAATTTAAAACAGTTTTCCTTCCCCCCACCTCACCCCACAAATCATGATGTGCTTCTCATACCTAATTTTCTAGGATGGAAAAACTTGCCATACAAATATGTTTATTTTGCTACTATTTTATATGTGGGCTCCTAGATTCTAGGTCTAAGAGTGAGGCTGCCTTAGGACTAGGACAGCCCAAAGGAAGGGTATGCAGGCCTGACTGTCGAGCCCCAGTGCAGGCTGAACACTTCAGCGGCATCCTCCTTTAACTGTTGCCCCAAGGGTGCTATTCTTGGAACTCTGCTCTTCTTATCCTCAGGACTCTTCCTAGACAATCTCACCTAACTCTATGCCTTCTGCTAGCAACTATGTGTTAGTCACTTCAAAATCTCCCACCTAAGACTGACTTGAGAGCTCTAAACCTTTATTTCCAATTCACTACCAAAAGTCTACACCAGGTTGGGACACAGATTATTCTAACACAGAGGTTCTCAACTTTAGAAAGGTGACTCAGAGTCACCTGGAGCGCTCGTTAAAACTCAGATTGTTTTGTGGATGGGATTGGGCTCATCCCCAAAGTTTATGATTCAGTAGGTCTAGTACGGGACCTGAGAATCTGTTTCTAAAAAGTTTCTATGTGATGCTGGTGCTGCTAGTTCAGGGTCCACACTTTGGGAATTGCTGCTGTAACAAAACATATTCAAAATGAAACCCATTTTCTTCCTCCAAATTCTTTTTGATCAACTCTTATACCTGTTGTTCATCCAGTAGAGTATTGCCGTTAACTTCTTCATGAATCTTGAAAATAATCCTCTCCCCTTTCTTCTCCATTCTACCTCTCATTAATGTAGAAGCAAACTTGGTTCCTGTGGTTAAAAAGGGTAAATGACTCACTGCACAACATACACAAAGCTTACTATAGGCCATATCTATGAAGCACACTGAATGAGTGTGGGGATAGTTCAAGAGAAGTCAAGGAAATGGAAATTACTTTTCTTGATCTATGGCCAGCACTTACCCAGCTTATTTAAAATAGACTGGAAAGAAAATTTAAAAATTCATTCCTTAGGAAAAGCTGCATTTTTGGTGAACTTTGTCATAATTTCCATCTACCAACCTTTTGGATTTATGATGGGAACTTTATAAAATAAATTTTGCAATTAACTTGAGACTTGAGGACTAGAGGGAGCACAATTCTTGAATTTGCTAATTGTTCCTTGTTATTCTACCATTTAAGATAAAGAGCTATTTTAGCAGCATGAGGATAATTTAAACACAAATTACAAAGGTATATTTACATCTATACATTGCTGAACAATATTTTCAGGCGTGGTGGCACCAAACAGATAAAAGACAAGAACTCTTTCAAAAGTCCAAAAACTTACAGGAAAACATGGATGTGCTGTGGCGAGGGGAAAAAATAAACTCTAAGTATAATACAAATAGGAACACTAGATCACTGAATTTTTTCTCTGTTATTCACGTATTAACTAAGCCATTTGTCAACACACTAAATACCAGTAGCGATATCTTGTGTCCAAGAATCTGCCAACATTTGATGATTCAGTAACTGTGCAGGGTTCTTCCCCAGAGATTTCACTGGGTTGCTTGTAAATAGGCAACAAAATTATATATGTCTATGTGCTTACATAATGTCACATTTAAAGCATGGAAACATTGTTAAGCACAGATAAGAAAAGCTACAAAGCATATAAATTACTCGAGGCCTGTTTTATTCACTTCATAAATTGAAATCCTGTGTTAACACAAGCAGGTGACCATGGCAACATTTGCTGGTTAGGCATGGAATATTAAAAGAGGGACAAACTGTTTCATTCCTATGCACTTCACAGGAGTGACTTCTATTTTCACTAATCTTGCACTATTTAAGAAATACATCCATTTCCTCTAAGTTATGAAATTTGTGGGCATAGAGTTGATAATATTTCATTATCATCCTTTTGATGTCAATGAGATCAGTAGTAACTGACTTCTTTCACTTCTGATATTATAATTTGTATATTTTCTCTCTTTTTTGGTTAGCCTTGCTGATATTTCTCTTTATTTTTAAAGGCAAGAAACTCACAACATTTTTTTTTTTTTTTGAGACGGAGTCTCATTCTGTCACCCAGGCTGGAGTGCAGTGGCATGATCTCAGCTCACTGCAACCTCTGCCTCCCAGTTCAAGTGATTCTCCTGCTTCAGCCTCTGGAGTAGCTGGGATTACAGGTGCCCGCCACCATGCCCAGCTAATTTTGGTATTTTTAGTAGAGGTGGGGTTTCACCACGTTGGCCATGGTTGGCCAGGCTGGTCTCAAACTCCTGACCTCAGGTGATCTGCTCACCTCAGCCTCCCAAACTGCTGAGATTACAGGCATGAGCTAGTGCACTGGCCATAACATTTTAAATTTATTGCTACTTTCATTTACGTTTTACTGAAAAAGTGTCCTTTTCATAATGAAAAGGGAACTTTTAAATAATTTTAAATTTCTATGTTCTAATTAATAAAAATTATAGTTAAGGAAAAGGCAAAATTAACATACAAATTTGCTTATTTTACATTTTTGTAAAACAATTATATCATTCAGTATTGCTGCTCAAGCGAACACATGCATATGAAAATCTCTCTTGTGCACATATAAAATAGAAGACTTATCAAACACCTGCAACACCTATATATTATTTGAGAGTTTATTATCATTTAAATATCCTTTCAAATAAGATCCAATAGCATTTCCAAAAATAGAAAGTGTCTATTTGAATACCAGCTTTTGGTAGAACGTGAATAGCATTAAGTGTGTGGCCTGAGTAAAGGGCAGACCAGCAGAAAACATTAGCGGACTTTCCAACATTTTTACCATGGCTGATTAAATAGAAACACATTTAAACAAAATGCCCCCTGGCATTAAATTCCTAAAACTTCTTATAAACACATGTTTTTCATTCATGCAATATCAGCTATTAATTTGTGTCACTTTTGCTGTCAATAAAGAGAAAATTCACCAAACACGGCTGGAATTACAAGCATCTTTATTGTTTACTTTATAAGAAACCTGGAGGTTGTTAGTCCTAGACGTGCTTCTGTGGCTTGAGGAAACATTGACTCTTTCCATCTTTCTATTCTATTGGCTTTATTCTTGTTGTGATGCCAAAATGGCTACTGAAGGTACAAAAAAAGTCCTCAAATCACAGGATCCCAGGCAGGAAGGACAAGGCAAAGGCAAAAAGGCTCTTTCACAGCTTATGCCTTTTTGAGGGGAGGAAAATCTTTCTTAACGGCAATTAGATTATTGGTCAAAAGTAATCCTTGCTTTCCCTTTGAACTGTCATTGGCAAAGAGGCATGGCCACACTGTCACTCAAACAAAGGGATGTTCTGTTCACAAGGAAAAAGCAAATAATGCTATTGGATGGGTCACAATGTATGCCACATTTTCTCTTGTGACAGAAAAATTTGCAAAGGGGAGTTTTACCATAAAGCCCTCTACTAAATATATAACCATTGGTGATTGATCTCTAGACAATCCTACATCGAATAAAATCCATGACTTGTTTAAATGATGAATGTTCATGTTCATCAAATCCACGTATAAGACAAGATGGTACAGAATTCATCATTTGTACAAGATGGCTAGAAAGAGAAACAAGAATCCAATCAACAATCTGAGTGTCAAGTCATCAAGATACTGATAATGTGACTTTCAGAAATAAATTCTGTTTTACACATAAGCTCTAAAGTGAACACCTACATTGACTAAGCTTTTCCTTTGAAAATACCACTCTTATCTCAAAAAAAAACTTTTTAAAACAGAGAATGAATAAAGAACTAATATTTTGAGGACCTACTAGAGCTACTTACTGTGTTTGATTTTTAGCATGTGGTACTCTTTTAATCCTCACCATAAACCAATGAGATCTCTCTTTTTATAAAGCTGACTTAAAGTAAACACAGCTAAACAAGGCTGAGTCTGTTAACTAACCAGGCAAGCAATCACATGCCTGTGAAGGAATTTCTTGAATAGTTTGTTCATTCAGAGAGAAAACTCACAGTTTTGAGTTCTAAAAAAGTAGGCATTCATGATAGCTATGGTGATTAAGTGTGAAAGCCAGCACTCTATATAGGAGGGAATAGGTCCATATGTTTGTACATGGTTGGTTGTAACAAGATCCATTGTTGATGAATCAGAAAAGTCTTCAGTTAGGTCTAGTAAGCGTCTTTCCTCTTTCTCTCTAAAACTTGTGATCTTTTATCAGCTCCAGCTTGCCACCAGTTAGAACTAGTGGCAATGAAACACAGCTGTCACCTTTGTATTTCCCAGACAAGTACTGTTATGGTTGGAAATTTTTCAGTTTACAGCTCAAAGACAATAAAAGTTTATTTCTCACTCAAACAATTCAGGGCAGTTTCCCGTGAGGCAATTGGGTGGTGTCTCTACAGTCATTCAGGGACTCAGGCTGACAGAGACCGTACAATCTTCAATATGTGGTTTCTAAAATTTCCCAGGGCATTGGCCAGGGGAAAAAAGCTGGAAGGATCTTTTATGAAAGATATCGGGGAACCAGGTCTGTGAGTGGCACATCACTTCCACCTACATTTAACTGGATAAACCTAGTCACATGGCCATACCTCACTCCAGGATCTGAATGGCTAAAAAATGTCAACTTCCTCATGGTTTCTGTGATCAAATAGTGTTAAACAGAAATGGTCAGTTAATCAAGCTTCCTGCCACAGAATGATTGGCTTTTAATTTGCTAAGGAACCCTGTGATTTTTCCCATGGGATATAAAAATTTGTAGCATTGTAGCATTACTCAAACTGATTTGGGCATAGTACTCATTTTAGACTGCTGCAATGATCTAAGTTGTGTTTCTCAACTTTAGTATACATTAGAATTACCTGGTTTGTTAAAACACAAATTCCTGAGCCCCATCCCCAAGGTTTCTAATTCAGTTGGCTGTTACCTAAAAATGTGCATTTTCAACAAGTCCTCAGGTGATGCTAATACTGCTAGTCCAGGGACCACCCTTTGAGAATCACTGATCTGCAGGACCACTTAAGAGATAAGGAAAATCCAAAGTGGTGGG